>NC_042997.1:119494057-119516557 GCF_006345805.1 Octopus sinensis | reverse complement strand
GCGAAATCACATGTGATATGTAACTGAATTCTTTTTTAAAATGATGTGTTTTGAAGTTTTGCATTCGGTAAAATTTTGTTTATTTTTAGTAGTTTTGACCGCATTGGTCCCTCTTAGCGTGTTGGTATCTACGAATAGTAGTACCCTCAACATAATATAAATGAATATTTTCAAAGAGGAAGAATTTACGGATTTTTTCCCTTACGAGGTTTTTCACGCTGACTACTGATAATTTCTTTTAAAGATTTTATCCTCAATTGTTAATATATATATATATATATATATATATATATATATATATATATATGTATATATATATATATATATATATATATATACAAATATATACATATACATACAACAGCAACAACAACCATCTGCAAACAGAATCGCCAATCTTTTCGTATTACATTCCCGATATATCGGACACGTCTGTGAATAACTAAACTTATATATATTTGATTGGCAAATTGGAAAAGAGAGTAGCGAAGAATCCCTAAATTGTTGTGCTTCTAAACAATTGCTAACCAACAGTATGAATTATCGTACTGCTCAATCAATAAACAATATATTCCATAGACACACCAGAAATACATTTACCGACACAATCAAATACGTAATCTAAACTAAAATATTACATTCAGCACCCGAATTGGCTCTCTAGTGCAAGCCAATCATAACGTCAACTACGAAAAATACAACCACAATAAAAAGTGGAAAAAGTGGAATATGGATAACAATAGGGGTGATGAATGTTAACTATATAGAAAGAGGACCTATGCATGTGTTTTATATACATATACATATATATATATATATATATATATATATATATATATATATATATATATATATATAATATATATATATATATATATATATATATATATATATATATATATATATATATATATACATATATCATCGCCATGATAAATCGCTAACCACGGAACTTTTCTTTAATTTCTCTCCATGTTTATTCCAGTGTTCCTTTCTGCCGAAAAGCGGAGGCTCGAAACGTAAAAGACTTTCTCACCTCTCAACCGTTAAATTAATACATCTATTTGTTCTTTATACACCTGTCTTTGTCACTATATATATATATATGTGTGTGTGTGTATGTGTGTGTGTGTGTATCTATGTATATATGTATGTATGTATGTATGTATATGTATATATGTATGCATATATATACATGCAAGCTCAACTTTAATTTGAAATCCTAAAGAGCTTATTTTGGGTGAAGTTGTCATCAGAACCTTAATGAGAATATAAATTTTCGCAGGTGTGGAACAAGTGGCGTCTACTCTTTTCAATCTGGGTATGCAACCTCCCTCATTCTAGGATTAGATATCTGTAATGTGTGAAATGGCTTTGAAGACGATGTCGGGACTAATGTGACATAAGTTTGTTCATAGTTTTTTCATTGAGGTTACAACTTTCATCTGTCACCTTCAAATCATGGACATTTGCAGCGACACCGAGAAAAACCCGGGGAGGCATATGCTGATTATCAGAAATACTGTTGAAAATGAAGATCAGGGAAAAAATGGCTCATTAAGCAATGTATAGTTATGCCGTGCTGTGTCATTCGAGACAGCAAATGATGTTTACCTTATATTATGTTGAAAAGAAGACTCGAGAATTCTACAGACTACAACGTGTGTGTGTGTTTGTGAGTGTGCATGCGTGTGTTAGCGCGCTTGTGCATTTATATCCTTGTTCATGTGTTTGTGTGTTAGTAAATATTTAAGTAAGTGAGGAAGATAAAGAGAAAATCCTTTTGTTCTTTTTATTTTGAGGGAGGGAATAAATTTAATAATTTATTGTCAGTAGAATGATAAGATCATATTGTATATTCTGTATATTCTAAAATACTTTTTCTTTTAAAACTTGGCAGATTTCGAAATAACACTCATCTAACTGTATTTGCTAAACTTCATGACATTTAAGTAAAGTTTGCCTAAAATTTGTACCTAAAGTTTTATATCAGATTACAGAAATTACAAAAAAAACTTTACGGTAGTAAATTTAATAGAATACTATACTAGTATAAAGGGATGTGTTATTTTTGTTATATTTCTATCGGATATTTCAGATTGTTGTACAATTCAAATGAATTCTTTATATTATAATTATAGAGCTGTGCCAAATACTGATGCCATATGCGTTCATTGTTTCATTGTTTATAGCAATTTCTTGCTGTATTTGCACATAGCATGAAGAAAATTTTCACCAAATTGGATGATATAACGAGTAATTCGACCGAAAGAAAGGTAAACCATTCAGTGAAAGTTCATATAATGTATATCATACTATAGTTACATCAACAAATTTCAACTGTAGCTGTGTCGTAAGTTTCATTCCAACCACGTGGTTCCGAGTTCAGTTGCACTGAATGTCGTCTGTTATAGCTCCGGGCTGACCAAAGACTTGTGAGTAGATTTGGTAGGCGGAAACCAAAAGGAGTCCGTCGTATACATCTATAAATCCATTAGTGAATGTATCTTTGTCATAGACCACCGTTTGACAACCACTTTTTACGTCCCTGTAATTTAGTGGTTCAGAGAAAATAGACAGATAACGTAAGTGCCATGGAAAGAAAGAAAATAACTACGTGTTCAATTTGTTTCACAACATTTTCTAGGGGATGTCGCTGCATGGCTGCCGTCCAGTGACTGACGGAAGTCACAGATAAACGATAAATCAAACCTCTTACTAAATATGCGCTAGCAAAATATAATATAGAAATAATCTATATATATATATATATATAAAGCTGAATCTGTCTGTGTATGGCAGGTTTGGTAGCCCTCAACTAACATTATCTCCTCCGAGACCCTGCAGCGCAAGTTGACCAACATTGAGAGCATGATAGACGAAGGCTTGATCTTCCTTCCGTAGAAGAAAAAATTCAAATCGGGCCATGTTAACACCAAAAATTATTTACATCGAAAAGGTGCTTTTTTTCTATGAAAATCCCTATTTTTTTTTTTACGATTTTCTGACTGCTGTGTCACCATTTTTCGGTGTATTTCAACCACGAAAATGTTCACTTAAAGAGAATAACAAGCTACATAATGCAAACTTTTTCTTTTCAAAACTTCCAATTCTAAAGGGTCGAAAGAAACCCGAGCAACGCCGGTCGATACTGCTAGTTTAATATAAATTTGGAATGATACACGCCTGCATAAAGTTTGTTAAAAATTCTTTGCACATGACTTTCCTGTGTCAGACCGTCTGTATGGTAAGAAAATGCGATGAATCCAAACCGTATATATTCATCATAGATTTGGTTCAGAAAATGCTATTGCTAGAATTAGGCATATGATTGAAACATACTTTCAGTTCTATAATATGTACTGCAGGAATGAAACATAATGAAATTAGAAATAAATATCAGTAATGAGAAAATATGAATACAACACAATGTTAATTTTTGTGCTATACTCCAATGCTAATAGAATATATACGTGTTTAGACTAATTGAGACTGTAGAGAAAGTAATTAAATGAAATTGGTAAACGACTTTCAAGTAAGCAAATTGGTTCTTGAAAAATATTAACCACAAATACATTAAAATCATCAGAGAGAAAGAAGCCACAAACGTTTATTTATATGTCAAGAACAAAAGTTACAAACGAGTAGTTCACTAAAAAAATATTATAGATAAAAGACGACAAAACAGATAATAGCAAAGATATCCGAGTGAAACGCCAGAAAACACTACAGTAAAATTTAGATACTACTTCGCTGAAAGAGAATAGATTAGTGAGTTTATCTGCCAGCAATCAAATATTTATCATAAAGTCAGGAAATGAAATAATAAAGGATACTAAATAAAGAGGAAGCTGTGAAATAAACATCAGGAAAACTAAAACGGTTTTTATAAACCATGTTTTTTTTTCCTTTATATTACTTCAACGTTTATATAGACGATTAGGGAAGGAGATAATCATGCGCAGGCATGGCGGCGTTAAAATAGAAAATAATTTACCCGTCAACCGACGACAGGGTATGTGGCAAAGACTCAATTACAGTGCATTGCTGTATGCTACCTCAGAGTAAGGTAAACTTGCGGTGAAATTTAAAACCATATTTCAAAGTCAACATAATGACATTTTCGAGATGATACATATCTCTATACATCTCTATAGAAGTCTGAAAGAAAGTTAAAAATCATAAATCTAATCAGCAATCGAAATGGGAGTCTAAATTATTTGGATCATGAGATAATGATTTTACAAAGAAATATTAGTGTAGTGGGAAAACTTGCTTACAACAGTACGAAGAAAAGGAAAGACTGGAGCACAGGTAAAAAGGATACAAAGTGTCTACTAGTGATGTAAAACAAAAGCAAAAATAGCGTTGAATACATTGACAAAACATCAATGAAAATAGAATAGTTACAACGCAGACAACAATTTAAATCGTCAATTCAAATGAAAATATCGACGAATATAAAGTAATACGTTTTAAAAAAAATCCAGTAACAATGTACTAGAGGCAATATTTTGACTTGAAGGTTAGCTACTAGTCGGAAATTAAATGACTTCAAAATCACATAGAATTTATAGTGCTATTTAGCTGTTAAGCTTTAACCACATATTTTCGATCGTGTCAGGGTAGATTTCGTCGTAAACATAGATACTCACACACTGCAAGGAAAACAGCATTTACAACGTACATCCATAAATGTGATGGTTAGACTTTGAATAATTATACGAATTTTTGAATGAAATTAAAAATGAAAATCGAAGACAGCAACGTTTTAATCATAAGTATATTGAACGAAATTGTGGCGGAAAATGGAAAAAACCAAGGGCAACATTGATTTAGAAATATTATTCTCTTTATCCAAGACGGATGGGAGACAAGCAATTGATAAGAGTATGAAAGAGTAAATAAATGAACACTTTAAGGCATTTGAAGCATTTCTACATCAGACATATTCTCTTCAACGCACACTAACACTTTCACTGTGAATGTTTGTATTTATGTATCTATGTATGTATACACACACATACACTCTTTTATACAAACACAAGAACATAAGTGTCCATATGTGTATGTTCGTATGTTTGTAAACAGAAAATAATGAAATCTTTAAAAAGTAATGAACTTGCAATGCTTATCTACGGAGACATTACCTTCTGGTCTCGCTATATTTAGTAAAATAAGAAAACATAAGATGGTTTCACAGTTCCCTGACACGCACATAAATCACAAGGTATAAATAAGACGCAAGGTTTTGAGTTACACACACACACCTTTGCTCGTATCTACGTTTGTACATATACAGGCATACATACACACGCATATACCTATATAAGCGTAGAGATACACTCACACATAATGACACGCAAGCACATTCATATATAGTCACGCATAGATCGTTCAGCAATATAGACTGTAAATATCTATATTTGTTTTGTTTGCTATAATAGATGTACTCTCTGTAGAAACAATAAATACAACAGTAAATAAACAAATAATTATATTAAGTTGTTTTTGTCCCCCAGTTATTTACTTTTTTATACTGAAAACATGAAAATAAAATAATTAAATTACTAATGTACTAAAGTCGTCTAGACAGAAGCAAACATTTAGGTAAAATAATCTCTTCTCATACTTTGGTTTTGGTTTTGGTTTGATTCCGTAATGGTAGGTGCAGATATTATAAAGAATAAGATAGGGTTACATCTGAAAATCCTAAGTCCCTCTTGATAAACTCCCTAAAGAAGAATTAGCCCGTATCAGATGAAGAAGTAAAATTAATTCATTTGCCGAGCTGAAGGAGATGCGTAATATGTCGATATGTTATTTATCTGTAGCTGAAAGAGAATGAGAGTTACGCTGGTCAGTTTACTTGTCAGAAGATAAAGAAATTTCCTGAGGTATCCAATGCGTGATTTTAAATAGATTTTTCCATGATACATTACAAACGCCCTTGGTTAGGAAATGAATGTAAGATAATGACATTTTCGAGATGATACATATCTCCATACATCTCTGTAGAAGTTCTGAAAGAAAGATAAAAATCATAAAACTAATTAGCAATCGAAATGGGGGTCCAAATTATTTGGAGCATGAGATGATGATACGGTTAGAACGGTCATCTCCAGCATACGTCAGTGTGGATAAGTTTAATGGAGAGAAACAAATCTCGACAACTCTAATAGTTTACTGGCGTGAAAAGGCACAGTCTCTCTATGAAAGATTCAGATTGAGAAGATAAAGAGGTACAATTATAATATATAACACGACATTTCGCCGATATTCTACTGGTACCAGCAACCCACCACCAATATTTTATACGCAAATACTGATTTCAAAACTGTGTATAAGACCGCATGCCATAGTCAATTCCATCGTTCACAAAAAAAATCAAAGTGTATTATGAGAAATGATTCCAAAATGTCGAAAGAGAAAAATCAGTACATCAAGATTTGAACAACTCCGAACAATAATTATTAATATTTTCATAGACACATAGGAATATTTTATTCGATTTAATTTTATGTTTTGGAAGTAAGAAAATGGCCGGAGTTCCTGATAGGTCGGCAATATAGGAGATTTCGTTTACTGTTTCACATAAGATGACATTAAACGTGTAAAACATTTAAAAGTCATTAAAAGGTTACTCGTCCTTATTACTGTGACCCGTTCGTGCATGAAATAACGAATAGTTGTTGTTGTTTTTCTGTAACCTCAAGAATAGCCTGACTGAACAAACCAATGTTCAAATGTTTTCCAATTACGGAGAATGAGGCAATATATTGCGTAGCATGTTTTCCTTCACAGTCTGTGAGTGCCTACAAACAGGCCAAGGCTAAACGTCAATACCGACACTCATAGAAAGAAATTGGAAGAAAATACGCGACCCAATGATTCTATTCATCCTGAAAAGAAAATGAAAGTAGAATGAAACATTTATCGTGAAACCGTTCACCAACTTCTATGCTAATTTATACATTGATTTGTTACATGACCTAAGGTTACAGCAACTGCAGAGGCCATGACATTTTTCAGATTGTCCACCATTGAGAGAAAAGTAGAAAGTTATCTTCAGGTCTCAAATTTAACATTGGACACTCGCAATAGAATCTAAAAGGCTAAACTTACGCAAGGTTATATGATGTAATCTGTGTGACTAGCCTTTGTTTCTAGTAGAATTGGGCGAGCACTTAAGTGTTCTTGTGTTTTTCACGAGATCAATTGTTTGTTTTGTTCATAATGTCCATTAGCAAAGATAAATGCCAATTGAGTGAATGATGTTGTTGATAAATAACTTGTAGTTTCAATATTTTTATTTTGAATTTGCAGTTATATATTAAAGTGAATTTTTAACTAAATCAGTGTATAGATTGTGAATTCATAGCACCAAATCTGCGTTAAGTGGCCTGAAATATGATTAAAGGAAATTCAGCTATGACCATCCCGTCTTTACTTCCGCACCTATATCTAGAGCTAAATTATACTTTCAAACAGATTTGTTTGGTATATCTACCGAGTCGAAAGATCACATAGGAGTCTACTTTTATATTTTTGTATTTACTTTACCGCAGATAAAATTTGATTGAAATATTCTGTGTGTTCCATTGATACCCACTCCGATTACATTGTATTGTTGTTGTTGTTGTTGTTGTTGTTGTTAGTGTAGTTGTTGTTGCTATTGTCGCTGTTGCAGCTGATTTCGGAATGTGAGAAATGACTTGGTAAATTGGCAGCGTTTAAGAGTGGATACCTCATTTGCAAAAGACGTTAATGTATATAGTATCAAGGGTAAATAAAAAGTATGTTACATATAGAGTATAAGAGATTGGTTTCAGAGCTAGAAATAAGATACGCAGTATATTTGTATTAATAGTTGTTTCTTAATTAGTTTTGATATGATTGTGCTTGGAGTAAACTGATCTAGAACTTGATGTATCTGATGCCAAATGAAATTCAATGATCACTAATGATAGGTTTTGTATGATCAGTACCATAAAATCAAATATATTGATTAATTATTTTTCAGCACATCAAAAGGAAAGTTTTACAGTCAATAGAATCGCCCTATCTCAATCTTTCTATGAAAAGAAGACAAATTAGCACGCGTAGATTTAAAATCATAATCTATCGGGAAAAATGAATTGCTTTAAGGCATTAATTGGTACACTCTGATGTCTTAAGATCTCAGTCTATTAGGACATCAAATATACGAGTCTCTTTTGATTAGCGTTGAAGAACAAAATGGATAATTTTTACATCCTTAACAGTGTGTGTATATTAACCATGGAAGGATGGAGAATTGCTTCCAAAGCAAGCAAGAAATTTTCGCTTAAGAAATTCTTAAACAGTCAACTCTTGCCTTATCCCAGTGATGAATATTACACGTAATCATAGTTATGTAGAAGTTACGCGCAGTAAGATTTATACTGCCTATTTATTGCTCTTCTTCGTTTTCTAACTTAGAAAATGACACATAATCTTATATTTATCATTCACTCTATATGTCTTTCAACGCACGTATATTAACATATAGAGTGACAATGACCATATATTAAACAGAGGTATTTGTTTAATATTGCCAATAGTTTCCAAATCAGAAATGACAATGGATTTGAATGTAGTGATTAGTAAAATATATTATGTGTCAGGAAGCATTTTCTTATGATGATCAAGGGATATATATATATATATATATATATATATATATAGAGAGAGAGATAGAGAGAGAGAGATAGATAGATAGATAGATAGATAGATAGATAGATAGATAGATAGATAGATAGATAGATAGATAGATAGATAGATGATAGATAGATAGATAGATAGATAAGCAGAGAGAGCGAGAGAGAGAGAGTGTATATATATATAGGTTCAGCAAAATTTTAGATTCAGATGAATATGGTACTTAAGTTAAAGGCACCATAATTTGGTGTGATATTATCCATATAAATCAAATGTGGTAATTATCAAAATAAGCAACAAGGATATCCAAAGGTAGTTTAGGATACCTTTGGATATCCTTGTTGATTATTTTGATTATACATATATATAACATATATATATATATATATATATATATATATATATATATATATATAGATATATATATATATATATATATACCGGAGTAAACACATAAATGTGAAACAAGGTGTAAAATAGAGTACTCAAATACCAGTGGTAGAGTGTATGCTTTATTTAAAGCAGTAGAAAATTCAACAAAACCTGTTACTCTGAGTTTCACGTTCCCGTTCGTCGGACAGTTTTTGAAAGCAAGAGTGTATATATATATAATATATATATATATATATATATATATATATATATATATATATATATATATATACACATATATATGTGTAAGGGAGAGATCGGGGGAGGGAGAGATAAAATGATTGACAATGATCTTGTATTAGATACTAAATATATATTGGTTGGAGTGCAAAGAACATCGTCTCTGCAGTGAGAGGCATTTCGACTTAATTAAGCCTTGTCAATGCGTGCACCGAATTGTCACCTGTTTACATACATGCGTTCCGTCTGCATGGCCTCTCGCAATACCATTGCAATTAGTCATATATCGTATATTCATTCGTTCTAAGTTGGAAATAGAAACTGTACAATTAGTTAAACTATTCCTCCATACTTCTATAAAGGCGAGATAGTTGCGGCTGAAATGCGTTTGATCATATTTTGAACCCGAGCGCTGTTAACGTAGAAACGAACGTCGACGTGGAGAATACATCATTAATATGTTTTAATGATCTAATTTAAGAGAAATCATTAATGAATCTGAAATTACTGACCACACAGAGTCACTGTTAGATGTATGACACTCAAAGCATAAAATTTTATTCATTTCAAAGCATGCAATGTAAAATAAACACCACTTTATTTTCTAAAATATGCTAATTTAATACAAAAGTATTTCTATATCTTATTTAATAATTGTGCTTAAATTTATAACGTGATTTTGAGGTGATCTGTGATTTTTAAAGTAGGTTTTCAAGATTGTGTAATCTGACTACGCGAAGTATGTATAAATACTCAAACACACGTATGCATAATCATATACACATAAGCAGGCACATATGCACAAACGCATTCTCACACAAACACGTATACATGTATGAAACATCTTACACTCATTACCGCCAACTATCTGCATCAGGCATCGAGTATTTGATTCCAGAATCCTTTTATACCAGTATCATCTCTGGTATTTTTGGAAAGATATTTATTCCCACTCATCTGTGCCACTTATTCTGGTTAGTAACCAAAATAAAAGCTAAAAAGTTGGTTGCTCCCAACTCTGTATCAATGGTATAATATTCTCTGCCAAGTGACATCTTACAGCGGTGTCAGACGTTAGTATACAACCCTCTGTTGTTTATATGATCTCTCCATCAGATGTATACATGTACATTTTCCATATGAGTACATTTATATTGTATATTCATATATATATATACTCTTTTACTTATTTCAGTCATTTGACTGTGGCCTTGCTGGAGCACCGCCTTTAGTCGAGCAAATCGACCCCAGGACTTTGTAAGCCCAGTACTTATTCTATCGGCCTCTTTTACCGAACAGCTAAGTTACGGGGTGGTAAAAACACCATCATCGGTTGTCAAGAGATGTTGGGGGGACAAACACACACGCACAAACATATACACACACATACATATATATGTATATATACACATATACGACGGGCTTTTTCAGTTTCTGTCTACCAAATTCACTCGCAAGTCTTTGGTCAGCCCGAGGAAGACACGTATCCAAGGTGCCACGCAGTGGGACTGAACCCGAAACCATGTGGTTCGTAAGCAACCTACTTACCAGGCAGCCACTCCTGCGCCCCCTCACCCAGATACACACACGCAGAGGGACTGAACCCGGAACCATGTGGTTCGTAAGTAAGCTACTTACCACACAGCCATACCTACGCTTATAGCCACTCCTACGCCTATATATATGTGTGTGTGTGTGTGGGCACAGGATTGGCTGTGTGATAAGTACTTGCTTACGAACCACATGGTTCCGAGTTCAGTCCCACTGCGTGGCACCTTGGGCACGTGTCTTGTTCTATAGTCTCGGGACCACCAAAGCCTTGTGAGTGGATTTGGTAGAGAGAAACGGAAAGAAGCCGTATATATGTATGTATACGTATATATATATATATATATATATATATGTGTGTGTGTGTGTGTGTGTGTGTGTGTGTGTGTGTGTGTGTGTGTGTGTGTATTCTTTTATTCTCTTACTTATCTTAGTCATGTTATTTCGGCCATGCTAGATCACTCTCCATCTTCCTTTTCTATTAGACTTTCCTCTGTTTCTGAAGAAATGTTAAATCATCTGTCTTTCCTCGCCTGAGCGTCTACTATAACTTTACATGTACCACACCCTCACGTCGTTGTTATTTTGTGTTTCTCCTTGTTTTGGGGGATATATATATATATATATATATATATTATTCGCCATGATAAATCGCTAGCCACTGCATATTCTTTATTTTTGTCTACTTGTTTCTTTCTGTGTTCCCTTCTATGGAAGAGCGTAGACTCGAAACGTTGAAAACGTTTTCACTTCCCGAGCGTTATACTAATTCCTCTGTTTGTTTTGTACACCACCTGACTTCGACTCTTCTTTTTTGAGAATTGAGAATTCTCCATATATATATATATATATATATATATATATATATATATATATATATATATATATATACATATACATATATATTTATTTATTTATATATATATGAATTTACATAGAACATAAGAATAAAGAAATGCTACGGAGAAAATATATAACTGTTAAACTGGACAGCTGTTTCTGTAAGCTCGCAGAAATGTAATAATCGTAATGTTCACATTTATCAAATGAAATGAGCAAAATATCATGTATATGTAATTAATGAACAGTCGCATGTTATCGTAAGGCTGGCTTTCCTTATCTAGAGACAGAATTGGCAATACCATTTCACCTAGTCGTACAAGAGATTCCTATGTATGTATGTGTGTGTGCACGCGTGCGTGTACATGCTAGTGACCAAAGTGTTAGAAAGAATATGTTCTTAACACCTAAAAGTTGTATGCACAATTAGCTGTCAAAATGATTTTGTTATTTCTCTCGTATTAAACGTTTCCATCTGATGAGAATTTTCTATGTACAATATTAAATACAAATGAAATTCAACAATAAAGCCGACAGGAATATTTCTATCTGGGGATGTAATGAACAGTATTTACTGTATTGAAGTTCATAGTTTTGTACAAATAATAACCTAGTGCGGTTGATATTAACAGTAATCTTTAGATTAACTTCTTCAAATATTCTAGTGAGATTCTTTCTGATACTCGCAATGCAACGTTCATTCCCATTATGCAACACCTCGGTTAGATTAATATTGATATAGAACATCAGATTATAAGTCATATTTTAAATTCTGGTTGACAAAATGGTAATTTCTGTAGTGAAGAACATTTTGATATTTAAGAATTTACAAATATTCTCTTAAAATATATGTGTACGTTTGTATATCAACTATATTGAGTCAGAAGAATCTTAAGATTAAATCGTAAATTGTAATTATAATTTTTTTTTTTAAGATACGTAGTTCCAATTTAGAATTTGATCGTAAGATACATAGGTCCATTTTTACTTTCTGATAGAGCTATGCTTTCTGTACGCCACGATATTAAACATTCAATGGCTGTATTCAGGATTGATTCAAATAGATTATGACTTTCTTTAGCAATAATACATACACACACATACACACACAAACAAACACGCATACAAACATACGCACACATGCGTACCCATGAACACATATACTTATGTATACATGTACTGTAAAACACCGTTGTATGCCGTCTATAAAATATCTAAATGGACATTACTCAATGGTTATTGTGTCTTTCGTAACATTGTTCAAACTGAGGATGTAATATACATTTATTATATGATAAAACGTGATAATACCTTCTAGAAATTACCTAAGGAAACTCTATTTACCGCACACTCAACCATTTCAACCAGTGTTTATTCCCAGCCACTCACCAATAGAAGAAATGAAATATGAGGCCACTTTCAAACTGGAAGTTATCGTGTTTACGATCTCTTCAAATAACAATGCTGTAGCTTTGAAATATGAAGTGAACAAATTATTGGTGTCGAGCAAAGTAGAAAATAAAAATTCCCCGAATAATATAAGAAAGAAGAAATATGCTACAGAAGCTGGAATTATCAGTTGTCTGAGCGGGAATATTACAGGATCCGGTCAATAAAATACGAGTAAATAGCTATACATTTACTCAAGTCAGTATACGTGTGCATGCGATTAGATAAGATACATACATGCGTATAAATGTTTATTCTTCTAGGCAACAGCTGACTTCTGATTTATGAAAAGGAAAGATTTGATATTGCACTAAGTTAACGAATGTTGCTCAGAAACTAACAGCACCTTAATGAAAATATCCTCCGAATTTTCATTCGACTGAAGAGACAATACAACAGCTAACATTGACAGACATATAATACCGCGTAAAACATTGTACGTTCCTATACGCTTACGAAATAACACCGGAAGCAAACTGTTATAAAAACAAATACCTCCTGGTATAAGAATACCCATCAGGATCATAGTTCATGCTCCAGTAAAGCTACACCGCGAGGAAAAAAATTAAATACAAGATGCATTTTTAGCAAAAGTTAAAATAATACCAAATATAAACTTCCCTTCAAGTTTCTTTTTTTGCTCTTTGTTTGTTTTTATATTCATAAAACAAAAGTAATTTGTATGAAGCTGGAAATCATTTATAGGTCGGGGTACATTTATAAGTCGCCAAATGGATGCTTTGACGATTTATCCAAGCTTGTGAGATAATTATGTCCAAACACCATTGAAGAAATGTAAAGACGCATGTTCGAAAAACAGATATTATGCTAGAATTTCCCGTTTCAGAAAGCGTATAAGAACATCTTCTCGAAACAATAGCATAAGTCCTTTATAATATGTAAGTCCATTTAAGTGTAGGTTTCAGCTTCTCGATGTAAATTTAAATCATAATTTTAATGGTTTACCTATCGAAGGGAATAAAGAACAAAAACACAGAACATAATAACGGCGATTCTGTGTGTGTTCTAACACTGGATATGTTGCTCTTCGACCAAGGTTAATGTAGCAACGATCATTAAACCTTGCTCTTCACAGAGTCAACATCTATACATGCATAAGAGAGGGAAGAGAAGAACTTTATAAATAAATTGAAATAATATAACGTTTCATATATACATTTTATTTCTATATTATAGATATGCGGAAAAGAATTGAAACGGATTCTACTAGCTGATTACCCGCTGCCCCGAGAAAACGTACAATGATAATTTCTCCAAACAATAGCATAAGTAGTCCCTTATAATCTAGAAAATGATTTGAATTACCACCGTTGTTTCATTATCTCTCACCCACAAGAATAACATAAGCGTTTGGATTTATAATATTTAAATATATTTAAGTTCTTCTGATTTGCAACGTGTAATACATAAATAGATATTGATTAAAAATGGGGGGAGGGGTGCCCAAGATCAAAAATATGCGAATGAATTCATCTACCAGGAAGCAAGAAGCTACTTCATTTCCAGACTGTTTAATAAGCAGTGGATCAATGGTGCTGATAGAACAGTTGAAGTGGGTACGCCTCTTCTGGGGTGAAATGAAGATAGCGAGAAATATTTCGTTGAGAAACATATTTTCCACACATCATCTGCATAGAAAATATGTGTAATAATTATTATTTTTAAGATTGCTATTACCAATTCTTTCTTGAGGCAGAAGTCCTGAAATTTTAGGGTGAAGGATTAGTCGAGTACATTGACCCCAGTACTTAACTGGTACTTAATTTCATAACCACAGAAATGACGAAAGACACAGTCGACCTCGGTGGAATTAGAACTCAGAACCTAAAGACGGACGAAATAACGTCCTACCACCTTATTACTAGTGTTAATAATGGTAATATTCAACCTGCAATGAAACAGTGACTCTTTTATTCTTTTATTCTTTTACTTGTTTCAGTCCTCCTGGAGCACCAACTTTAGTCGAGGAAATCGACCCCAGGACTTATTCATTCTAAACTTAGTACTTATACTATCGGTCCCTTTTGCCGAACTGCTAATTTACGGTGACGTTAACACACCAAAATCGGTTGTCAAGCGATGTTGGAGAGACAAACACAGACACACAAACATACACACACACACACACACATACACACACACACACACACACATATATATATATATATATATATATATACGACGGGCTTCTTTCAGTTTCCGTCCACCAAATCCACTCACAAGTCTTTGGTCGGCCCGAGGCTATAGTAGAAGACACTTTCCCAAGGTGCCACGCAGTGGGACTGAAGCCAGAACCATGTGGTTCGTAAGGAAGCTACTTTTCATTTTATTCTGTTTTAAACTACAAAGCATACAAAATATTTCCTTTGATTTTACATGCATTTTATCGATGATACATACTTTATAACAATAATTACTAATGGCAACAAAATTTCATGTTTTAACAGTACAGTACTTTATCTGAATTTTCTAAACCCACGTAAAATCTATGTGGCAGCCTATATTTTATAAGTTGTACGAATGTTTGCAGTGATAATGTCACTAAGTCCATATCCATAATAAACTAATTGTTTTTTCATTAAAATGCCCTTAGTCGCACAAGTTCAGTATTACGAAGCATTCAACACGCCAGAAGACGTCGATTTTCCTCATCTAATCAAATGCAATTTCAATTTTCGTTTTGTTATATCACGCTTCTGGCAAAGATACTTGCAATCTTAGGAATTTATTTTCGCGATATCTTTAAATTGCTAAATAAATCTCAACGTAATAATTCAACAGGCTGCTTAGTGTCTGGGACATATTTCACATGTTAAAAGCCATTTTCACTGTGTTTTGCGACGAACAAAAATTCACAGCACTGCGTTGCAAACCAACCATCTATTTTGGTTTAGCAACCAGCCAGCTGCAGAACTTCTTTCTCTTCTGTTTTCTCTTGATTTCATATAAGGAATTAACAGCTTTCAAAATTTCGTATCTATCCCGCTTGGTATATCATACTAAGGAGATCATAAGTAGGTCGGAATACATGTATTTGTTCACAGAAGTGGCTACGCTTGGGGGATTCTACACTTGCCTAAATCGAGAATTTTTTCCTCCATGTCAAATCGTTGAAGATAATTCCTTTTTACGACTGAAATGAGGCTCAAACATTTTTGAAATGATCGCATAATTTATGTAATAAATATCGTATATGTCTAGATAAAATCGAGTGCTTTGAATACTAAGCAAGTCTATTTATAAATTGATGTACATATAGGCCTAGAGGCTTTAAGTCCGAAAATATCGAAAGGGGTTGTCCATACTTTACACATTTTATCATACATCAAATCCTTTTGTTTTCACGTGGTTGTAAACGAACGTAAGAAGAAAAGTAAATGTTAAAACTATAGTCACACGCTAAATAAATCATATTTATGGTGTGTCCGTGGGTCGATAAAGAAATATATTTTATCCCTTAACACCGTGCCATTTCTAGAGGACGTAACGATATCTTATGAATTAAGCGGCAAAAGTTGAAATGTACTATATCCGGGGATACGGACACGCGACAAGGACTACCCAGGCATAGTATACGACATTGATGTGTATGCTATGTTTCATGGATGCGAATACCTAATGGATGAAGTACAAAGCTGTACTTTAGTATTTAATATACTGTTGCAGAAACGATCGCTCTTTAATCGGAGCTATTGTGTGTAAATTCCATAAAAAGGTCAAGTTTTAAATTCAGAAATCAAACTTATATTCTTTGAAAACATAACGAAATTTTATACCTGAAATTAAAGTGGTACTGCATCCGCTTTATTGGAAGTTGAAAACTGAAATATGTAAGTATGAAAGTACTGATAAAATTCGAACTGGCTGATATTCATAGCGTTTGCTAACATTGGAAAATAACCATAAAGAACTGTTTATTACAGGCACGTGTATTTTTATGTGTGTATCATCTTATGTGTGAATAGAGACAAACCATAGGTATGTATACCTATACATACACGCACTCGCACGCACATACACATATATATTAATATGCACGCATATACATACATGCATAAATATATGTGTGTGTGTATGTATGAATGTATGCATGTATTATGTATATTTGTGTTAGTATGTGTATGGTTGCATGCAGTCGGTTTTATATTAATATATATATTATTTTCTTATATATATGCTTTGTGTGCGTGTGACCATTTGTTTTCTCACAAACAATGATGGCGTATCTTTGTTTGACATACAATTATTGAAATGAACAGGCGATCTGCCAAGGGTCTAAAGATTCATAAAATTCTAATTACAAAGTAAATTAATTTTTAAAAGTCGGAACCTAATATCGCATAGAACTTTATTTACACATCCACATACATACATATTCATGTATGCATACTAATATATAGAAATATCTACACATAGACACACGTGCTCCTACACAAACTCGAGCACACAACCACACTCACACATATGCATACATACATATATCAACAAATCAATGCACATACGTATGTATATATATATATATATATATATATATATATATATATATATACACGCACACACACACACACACTCACATATGCATATGTATGTATAGGTATTTCTACATGCGTACATGCCCATACATCTATGTAGACGTATGTGCACCGAAGAGCGTGTGATATTTATGTGTGTGTTTCCTATATATGTAATTTCATTTTCTTACGTAGTAATATATTTACTGTGTGTATAGATAGGACGCTTTTTTCTGTTATGCTAATATATAAATCGTATATACGTTAATTTCATTTTGAATAAATTCCTTTGTTAACAATAACTGCACAGTCTTATCAATGTACACAGTCAACCGAAAAGCCAAGCAATCACATTTATGAAAATACTTGTACATAATCACTTACACATGCTAGATAGATAGGTTGATACTCCGTTTTATTGACTGATTGTTTGATTGATAGACGTTTTATGTTGGAAATCTCAAATAAATTCGTTGTTGTTATAATTGAACGGTAAATATATATATTCTACTTTCGCGAAATAAAATTTAGCAGATTCTGTTGTCTGGGGAGAGTCATTTTCTTTTTGTGCCTTATAATGTAACACACTCACGGTAAAATTTCCATTTTTTCTTATTCTTATATTCCTAAAATCTTTGTGGCGTCTTGCAACCTTTTCAATAACGAAATTTAGCAGAATTACCTTAAAAGTAAAATATATAAAATAAAATAAGCCTTTGTGACGTGAGATGTGATATTTGTGTGGGACATTTTAGGAAGAAATGAGACAGGCTTTGAAGATTGTACGTTTCATATTCAGGACCTTTGAAACTTTATATTTTGAATATATTCACGTCATAGCAATGTATTTTATATTAACAATTTTAATATCTCTTTCTTGCCAACATAAGCAAAAACTTGTTTAATAGATTATTAACGATATTTTGCTTTTGTTGTTGTTATTTCATATGAGGTTTTATTACTAAATGTACTTCTTATTGGTTTCAAGAGATCATCATTTTCATATTAATATGGCAATTATTATGTTCAACAATCATACTTACGTTTCTACAAAACGCGTTTATATTATGCATCGTTACACATTTATCAAGACCCTTCTTATGGGTCAATCTTCCTATGTTGTTATCATAAACTTGTTTTTCCTGTCTGAATGAGACATCATTGTGTGATTGTGATTTATCACAGTATATATCATAGAGGTCACATGGTTTTATGAGTATATGTATATTTGATATGGAGTGGATTATTACTATACCATCAATTCCGTAAACTTGGAACATGCCTCTGACAATTATTATCTCACAGTTCTTAATGAACTATCTAAATGTGGTAACATATATTTTTATAGCGTTCAAACATTAAAATATTCGTGTCTATATATCATCTACCGATATATGCGGATGGCTAGACATAATTATGAGTGTAAACCTGAAAATTTCAGTGCGTATTTAAATATGACTGGTTTGTTGAACGCATAGCTATTTATTACCAGTTTAACCCTACATTTTTCAAAACGATTATGAAGAAAATATAAATATATTCGCAACAAATTCGTGTATACAATATAAAAAGAAACTATCTTTGTCAGAGGGTGTTGATTTTCATAAGCTAATAATACCTTTAAAATGGCACAATCTTAAACCCAGATCAGTCTGGAGCACGTGGATCTATGGTTAGTGACTATCCCGTTGTGTAGTACGGCAATGTGAAGGTGATTTTGTTTCTTTTTTTTATGAAAAGCTTACTTCCAAGAATAATCAGTGACGGAGTTTTGAGTTTGATCCAGTTCGCTAACACAATGTAGGAAACGGTTGCTACACATTTGCGCTATAACATGGTTATTGTACTTTGCAAGTTTTTTTTTCCGGCCACCTTATCATGCGATTTTCTTGCGGACCTCTTAACTTACAGAGATCAAGAACAAACATTTCTAGTTTCTCCAAATATAATCCACTTCTCCTAGATTCTTATTTTTCCTCAAGCGCTAAACTGTTACTAATGCACTCTTACAGGCTTAACGTAGCCAACTCGTATTGGAATACATGTATCTCACCCCAATTGCGATTTGTTTTCAAATCCAGTTGGATCATGCACTGAGCGCAACGCGTTTGACTTTCCTTATAGCCTCACTAGAAATATTGCTAACTGCTCTAGTCTTCACCGTTTACTTTGAGCAAATGCATAGTTCCTATTTCGTTTTCCATGATTAGTCTCACCCAGATAACCGACCAATAGCCATGCTATAGCGCAAATCTGTAGCAAACCTTTACTGCATTGTGTTAGCTAACTGGATCGAACTCGAAACTCCGTCATTGATTACTCTTGGAAGAAAACTTTTTCTTAGAAAAAGAATCAAAGTCAATTTCACATTGCAGTACTACACTTCGAAATAACCACTGGCAATAGATCTACGTGCGCGAGGCTGATCTGGGTTTAAATATCTATTTCTTTACTACACACAAGGGGCTAAACACAGAGAGGACAAACAAAGGCAGACAAACGGATTAAGTCGATTATATCGACCCCTGTGCGTAATTGGTACTTAATTCATCGACCCCGAAAGGATGAAAGGCAAAGTCGACCTCGGCGGAATTTGAGCTCAATACGTAACGGCAGACGAAATACCACTAAGCATCTCGCCCGGCGTGCTAACGTTTCTGCCAGCTCGCCACCTTATCTGGGTTTAAATATCATTAACACGCACCTACACAGATGTAGAGTGAGAAGACAGGTAATATACTCCTATAGCAGGATAAATAGGAATGGGAATTCATTATCCGTTTTCCATTTTATTGACAGCCATAAGATGGCTTTGAAAGTATACTTGTCAAAATGTAACGTTTAATTCTAAATTTAACTGACTAACCGCTATCATAGAACGTTGAAACATAAAAAGACATTTCCAAATTTGTTGGCTGTTCTAATGATGGTGTCAGATTTTGTAATTGTGTGAATGCCTATATGGAATAATACGTGATGGCGTCTCTTTACTTATGTCATTATTTGTTCTATATAAAATATATTAGAAAATGCCAGATATCTCAAAAGAGGCAATCTTTATATGTCATAGTGAGTGCAAATCACGTTAGTTTCAGTCAGTAAAGAAGATAACGTATATTCTACGTAAATTTCAAATATAAATACCTTACACGCAGTAGACTTAATGTTTCTATCTACATTTCAATTTTTGTGTCAAATATTCTAGTTATAGATTCATATATCTAACTGAATAATATATTTCCCATATAAAACATAATATGAAGGCTTCTCACTAGAATATAGTTAGTATAGATAATTTCAACGCAATAATGCGGGAGGCAAACACAGATCGATTTACTCTGTGTGTGTCTAAAACGTTTTCAGATAGATGCGTAGCATTAGCACTTACTTGGATTAGTTATATTTACTTAGAGGAAGTTACATTGTACACTACATTTAGTAAACCAATATAAAATAGAGCTTTCAGACATCTATAACTTCTGCATTAAAACATTACTGGACATTTTAATGTTATCCTAGCAAAGGTTAAATATATATACATACGTTTTAGTTTTCCATTTTCGCACAAATGTACATCAGTATCAAGTTAAAACCCCGTGAGTACCATAATACTTTCCTGTTTTGTAAAACGTGACTCCATTTATTCAATCATAAATTTAATGCTCATTTCCAGACATTTTAACATAGAATATAACAGGTGTCTTCAGAATATGTGGTACATGGTTAAGTTGTATAAAAATTTATTTTATTTTAGACGAGATATAAAAACATGTCGAAAAAATATCATATATACAGAGAAACTCGTATCTGTGATACATGTACTAGTTAGATGTTTTTATTTAGCTAACAAATTATATTTTAAAATACAATATTATGATAGACTAAACCAAGCAAAGGCGACATATAATCAACGATCAATAATTCTCCTAGACAATAATGAATAGTTTCATTAATATGTTTCACAGTTGTTCAATTATCCAAATAATAATTTCGATATCATTTCCTACTTGAGTGAAACGAAAAATTAAATTACCGTTTGAAATATCTTTCATATGGTCTTATAATAATAACAGGAAACGTAAACAAAAGGAAACAAAAATATATTTCTTTTTTGAATTGTTCCGTGTGTATTTTCTTGTTGTCAACATCCAATCAAGTTGAGGTGATTTTGCTGTCTTCGAAAATTTATATGTAATATTCAAGAGTCGAATAGTCGCTACAGTCTCTGTAGCTTCAAATAACAAAAAAATGTGATATTCATTTGCATTTATCTATTAACTCCTTTACGTTCACATTCAAATACAATTGAGATCCTCTCTCGTCCACTTATTTCGTATCATCTGCTCTCAGTAGGCCGAATATCAAATATATCCATTTAGGTCTTCTCCCTGCCGTTCATACACCTTAATCCGCATTTTATCCAAGCACTCGAATGACCCAGTACTCAGAAAAATACTGGAGTGCGTCTTCATAAATGAAACGCCCCCAGTACTAAATATCAGGTCATCCCATAAGTTCTGTCCGATTTTACCCTTTTTAAAATTGAATGAAATGCAATAGTATTTTAGAATGTCTAATGAAATTAAAAGTATTTTTATGCATTTGTTTACATTTAAACTAATTAAATATTATTTTACAGAATAATAGAATTAAAATTTCTTTAATTAAAACCCTTTCTCATATGGAAGTATCCAAAGAGCATATGAGGCACATAATGATTTATGAGTAGTAAAAAGGAAACTCTGCAGACGAAGCGACTCGAAACATACATTCAGTTTATGGGAAAGAATGCTTGAATGAAAGAACTTGCAGCACTATCATGCCACAATGCCTTGATTGC
>NC_042997.1:119461557-119489057 GCF_006345805.1 Octopus sinensis | reverse complement strand
ATGATATGGGGTAATGTCTTTTGATTAGCATTGATCTGAGTTCAAGGAGTCTTCGTTCATGGGTATACGTGTCCGAAACTATGGTACAGATTCCTTTCGCTAGATTATAATGTATCTTAACTTATATGAGTTTGGGGTGCTATGAGTTGAATAATAGGTATTATTTAGAATCTGTGGGTTTATAGATGTCTGTTTCGATGTGGTTATTGACTATTTTAATTACGATGTCAAGAAAAGGGAGTTGTTTGCTGCTGTGCTCCATGGTGAATTGTATAGTATTAATATCATTAAGCATTATTTTGAAATCGAGGAGTTTGTCCATGCTGTCTTTCCAATGTATAAAGAAATCGCCCAAATACCTCTGCCAGCTCTCCTTTAAATAGCAATGAAATGAGGTGCCATATTTCTGTACTGATGATTGATATATGTTAAGCTCAAAGTAACCCAATACAAGGTTCGCAATCACTGGAGCTGCTCGGGTTCCCATTGCAATTCCACAGTTTATGTGGCTAGTAAAATGTATCGAACATGAAATAGTTGTTCAGTATTTGAGTGCTGCGATTATGAATCTGTGATTGATGCGTCCCGGAGATCTCTTCTGTGTATTTTTCTAGCCAGAAGGTGATCGCTTCTATACCATAATCGTGCGGGATATTGGTGCACAAATTCACCACATCGAATGATACTAACCGGGTTCCTTCATTTATTGTCTTCGGGAGTTGTTTGAGCATGTCTACGTCATCCCTGATAAGGCTTTTCACATATTTTAGAAACGGTTTAAGATGTCGACAAAGTTGATCAAACGGTGAGTTTCAAAAGCAGGGCCAGCAAAGATGAGTCTCAGTTTGAGGTCAGTAGTGGGGAGGAACATTAATGCATAGGCTTGGAGAATCTTTGCAAGCTTTACAAATATGTAGATTTTTGTGTATTTTATGTAATCCGTAAAATAGACTAGATCTGTATTTGAAACTCGATAAATAGTCAATTTCATTTTTAGTGAGGCCCTTTCCATGTATTTGAAGCAACATAAGTTTTTAGGTGTCTTCTGTGAGTTGTATTGTACTATCTTCTCATAGTAAATACTATTTTCCAACATGGAGAGTATTAAATCTTTGTAGTACTCTGTGTCCATCACCACTACTGCACTTCCTTTGTCGGCTTCTTTAATGGTGAGTTTTATTTCATTTTTTAACTCGATTACGCCTTTCCATTAATTTACATTAAGTTTGGATTTAATTTGTTTTTGTAGGGTATTAAAAGGAAAACTGGTAATGTGTTCACAAGAAGTATCAAGTGCTTTATTTCTGCCTTTTGTTGGAGAGTAGCCACTTTTGTTTTTTTACTATTGAGTCATCTTCGTTGGTGCAGTTGCGAAGTGTTTCTGTATGGTGTAATTTTCGGCAGAAATCCATAGTGTTATCCTTAATTTCATTCGGGTTCGATTTGCGAAGCTTTGGAATAAACTTTAAACCTCTCGCTAGAATTTTGGTTTGTGTAATACTTAGGATTTTCTTTGATAACTTGATTATTTTCGGTTGTTCTTATAGATTTGTATTCCATTTCACATCTTTGTTTCTCTGATTTAGGTTTTTAAAAATGGTTGCAGTAGGTGGATTGTTGTGGAAAGTCTGCATTTTGTTTGGTTTGCAGAAGAGAAAATGGATGTGAAGTGTGCCTGTGGTAGTATGTTTGAGGGGGTGGGGTGTAGCTGACTAAATTGTTATATTGTCTATGGTTGATGTGGTTTGGGTTAAATTTATTTATGATATTGTAAGATGGGTGGAGGGAGAAGTTATGTTGTCTAGTTAGGTTGTGCTTAGTTGAATGATAGAAGTAACCATGTTGAGGGTTAAGTCTCGGAGGTAAATTCTTGTATTGATTGTGAGATGATGGGAGTTGATTTGATTTGGTTCACAAAAGTTTACGTTCGTCTTTAGGTTTCGATGGAACTTTTGATTTGTATGTAGGATGCCTTGAATATTACGTCCAGATTTTCTATTGTGGGCTGAATTCCTGATTGTTGCTTGAAAGTTATTTTGGTGTGTAATCGAAATTAGGTCGGGGAAGTTGTGTTCACTAAATCGTCTGTGGTTTGTGTTAGATAAGCGTGGGGTCATTTCTGTGTATGTTTTTGGTTTATTTTTCTTCAGGAAGGGGTTATCCGATGCGTTTTCTATGTTGAACTGTGTTTCGTATTTAATAAAGAAATTGGCATATCTTAGTAGGGAATTGGATTCTTCAGCTTTACAAGTTGTTTTCCCCAGTTTGAAAACACTTTCCGAGCTTTGACCATCTGAATGTTTCTTTAATTCGTTGTAGATTTCCTCACCTATGTTTTTGAATTTTTGTTCATTGCTTAACGCTCTAAGTTTACGAAGTTCTATTTCTGTCTTCATTTTTTCCTGTGTTAATTTATCCCAAAATTGTCTTTGTTGGTCCTGCTCGTTTGGAATAATTTGGAATTTATGAGGAAAATTATTGGTGTAAAATTTAACATACGTTCATAAAAATTGCTGCCTTGTGGTTGTTTATAATCATATTCCAGAAAGAAAATTTTCTGGCTTTAAGCCTTTCTTTCCATATGTGGATGATGCGGTTTTTAACTGATAGTGTAAGCGTGGTGGGGGTTGTATCTTGTGTATCATCTGTCGGTGGATTTTCATTTAAATAATTAATATGAGGTAAAGAATGAAGAGTTGTGCATAATTCGGGCAAATGTTGATTGAGCTGTTCCCGAGATTGTTCTTGCTCTTTTTTCTTTTGCCTCTTGTGTAAATGTGTAAAGCGAGTGAGTTCATCGATCTTGCGAATTATATATTTATACATATATATATATATATATATATATATATTATATATATATATATATATATATATATATATATAATATATATATATATATATACGACGGGTGTCTTTCAGTTTCCGTCTACCAAATCCACTCATAATGCTCTGGTCGGCCCAAGGCTATAGTATAAGACACTAGCCCATGCGGCCGCGCAATGGGTCTGAACCCGGAAACATGTGGTTGGTAAGCAAGCTAATTAACACACAGCCACTCCTGCGCCTATTATTAAAATAAAAATGATATCTATAATGACAATCCTAGGTTTTGTATTAATCTTCCGTATTTCAAAGTATAACAAATAATTACTACATAGATATCCACATATACACCTTTGGGCGTGTATATATTCATATTTATTCCATTTTTTCTTTTCTTCAGTAGGGAAATAATAATTATGAAGTTAAGTGAAGCAACTATCTGTAGTACATGTGTTATTATTAAGGTAGATTAAAGACACCGACACAGGCAAGTAAATAGTTGTACAGAAACCTAATCTCATTAAAAAGGACTACTACCTATATACGAAAATCGATATATCAGTTAGAGTTTTATGGTTCATATAAACTAGACTAAACATCGATTTATCCGGTCGTAAACAAACGGAAATAGATGAAAGAATATATAAAATAATGGCTCCTTTATTGATGGTACTTATTGCTAATAAAATGAACAAATGAAATATAGTTCAAAGATAGTCATAAGAAGAATAACGAAAATCCGTTTACTGAATTAAAAAATATATCGACATCAATATTGTTGTAGGTGAAAAGAAAATGTGAAATACACCAATTTTGTGTGGATAGGTTTGCCATTGTAATTTTAAATCAGTAGATCTCAATTGAGATATTTCCTATGATAAATTAACTTCCGTAAAATCGCACTCTAGGTGGATGTTATAGGTGAAATTGACTTGTAAGAGCTTATGATTAATAACTTCTAATGTAGAGAAGCTTGAAAATAGCGCTAGAAACAGGTAATAATTTTATATTACTGTTTCAGAGGCAAATATATAACGGAAATATTAGTGGAATATAAAACCGACTTGGGATGCTAAATTACTTGAGTTATAGAAATAATAATGTGATTCATAATATGGGCGCTACATAAAATTATGTTTTGTCTCTCTAAATTTTGAGTTCGTGTCTTAGAGACTAATAATTGGTCATCGCTTACTGCTAAGCAAAAAAATAGACCCGTGTTAAAATAGAAAGAATATATATCGTTTAGTAACTGTAACTTTATATCATGTGATAATCATTGGTTCATTATATATAAATATATATATATATAATATATATATATATATATGTATGTATGCATGTATGTATCTCGTGTGTTACCCTTCTGTCCCAGTCAGACGCCATGATAGATCGTTAGCCACTACACACATTTTTTCTCTCCTTGTTTTTTCTGTGTCCCTTTCTGTAGAGGAGCGTAGGCTCGAAACGTAAAAGACATTTTCTATTCCTAAGCGTTATACTAATATATCTGTTTGTTTTGTACACCACCTGTCTTCGTCTTTTGTTTTTTTCGTAAACTCTCCCTATATATATATATATATATATATATTGTGAAATAGAAAGATGAATAATCTTGTTGCAGATAAATCAAAAGTTTGACCGATACCTTGGTAGCAAAAATCACAGCAGAAGACAGCACGGTTGGAGGTACAACCATATGGTGTTGCAACCGTGCGTTGGTGCGGATAATTGAATTTTAATATTATTAGTGAATTGAAGAAATGGAGTTGAACGAAGATTGAACAGAAATCGTTTTATTGCATTCTACACGTGTTTCGAAAGGCACAATTTATCAATTTATCAATTTATGTTGAAAACATACATTGATAAACAGTTTGGCCATGGGCTCTTAGGAGCCTCGTTCGATTTGTTTTGCTCCGCCTCTGTTCTGTTTTTTCCAAAGGATTTCCTATTTCTTCCTGAAGAGAAAGACACAATATGGTCTCCTTATTCAATCGGAATTTGGTAAATTGTGCCTTTCGAAACACGTGTAGAATGCAATAAAACGATTTCTGTTCAATCTTCGTTCAACTCCATTTCTTCAATTCACTAATAATATATATATATATATATATATATATATATATATATATATATATATATATATATATATATCATATATGTATATCTATATGTATGTATATATGTATGTACGTATGTATGTAGTCTGAGGAACTAGAACAACACCAACTGAGAAATAAAAATTTATCTTTGGAAGCTAGAAGTTTCCCATGTAACACCTTTCTTCCGCATTATTATTATCATTATTGCTATTTTATGCACACCTGAACGTAAAAACTATTGAAATGTGATATGGTTCATCGATGTTCCACCATTTTATTCATGCTCCAGTTTAATTACTTGCATGTACGCAAAATACGTATGCTGTTATACATAGGCAATGATTTGATTTAAAAACTATAATCTGATATATATTATTAAGTAAAAGTATCACAATTTTTCTTACCACTGTATTACGGGTAAACTCATACCCTCATAATTACTTTTCCATATACTTCGGGTTACCTTAATTATAAACTGTGAGAAATATCTTAATAATTGTATGTAACAATTTAAGTTATAAGCTTGGAGTTAACAATTGCAGCTTTGAGAAATCGTGGATTGTCACTCCATGACACATAGTGCTAGATTTTCGGTTTTTTTTTCAAATCGTGAGAGCAAAATTTGGATTCCGTGGACGTCCTAAGAAACTACCGGCCTAGTATAATTTGAATAATAACTGAAAAAACATTATCAACAGTTTTATTTACGCAATCAACACGATATTGTAACAGAAGAGAGTTGGAAAAAATTAAAGAGGAAGAAGGATTTATTTCATAGAAATAAATGACAGAAGCTTACAATGATATTAATGCATTCTTCGATCCACTTAATTAAAAAGTACTATACATAAGATGCAATTATATCGCATATATAAAATGGCGCATGTATTCGAAACAAAGACATTTCAGTTAATTACGACGCAACAATATACACATTATATTGAACGATCTTTCTATAAAACGGATAGCATAAGACACTTTAACTAATATCACATTCATACTAAAGTGTTTCATTTACCGAATAAAATATTATACAAAAACAAAAACGACACAATTTAAGCTAGGTGAAATACGCTTCTCACATATCTCAACTGCTAAAAGAGAAATACACTGCAGTAACCGTGGAGAAAAATCTCTCTTATGGAACAAATCAGTCAACATGCTGACTG
Organism: Octopus sinensis; assembly: GCF_006345805.1. Taxonomy (NCBI): domain Eukaryota; kingdom Metazoa; phylum Mollusca; class Cephalopoda; order Octopoda; family Octopodidae; genus Octopus; species Octopus sinensis. The sequence goes on along the minus strand of NC_042997.1, from coordinate 119,482,957 downwards.
AATTATATATAAAGCTACGGCCTCATTAAGTTCGTTCACAGTTGCCTCTCTTAGGTATATCTCTTTGACAAGAGTAAAAAAAAACCTCGAATCATCGATGTCTGAGATTCCTATAGATGGAGACACTGAACAAAAAGGTGTTTCACACATTTTTACTATAAGGGAGATCCCCCCTTGTAACGGCAGAGTATTTGCCTTTTAGCAGTTGAGTTATGTGACAAATATACATTACTTCTCAGTTCTTTTGCTTCTCCCCTCGTCTACTTAGCATAAACTTCGCCTTCGAACACATTGCATTGAGCGGCATTCCACGTAGATAGACGATATAGAGGATACTACGAATATTCTATATTGTACATCACCCCTTTACCGTGAAACTTTAAGCTCCTCTCTACGCATAATAACCTTTCCTCCTACCCGGGGACTAGTGTAGATGAGTGATAATTCTAACTTACTTGCCACACTGTCGCTATTCTACACGTGGTCTTCTTCATACCATTCTCACTCAGTATCACAGCTAGCACTCTACTAGCACTCTGACTACTTTTCAAGTCCCTCCTTCTGACTCACGAAACTTATACATCTATCCCTTGTAATGTTGTTTTAGTTTCTATCTATCCTCCTCTTATTATGACTTTATATCTGCTTCTCTTTTTTATGGTTACCCATATATAGCTTCCACTACTAGTTATACCATCACTTCCAGTTTAAAAGCTCTTCCTTCTTCTGATGGAATATATCGCAACTGTACTGACTTGATAATTTTCATTTTATATTTGAGATGGGGAATGAGAGATTTCGTGACTGTGTATTTGAGCTACTTGATGTAGATGGGTTTACATAATGTGTTGTAAAGATTAACGAACACATAAATCAAAATTATATTTCAAATAAATTTGTTGCAATAATTAATATTAGAAAATGCGCATAAATATGTCACAACTTATTCAGCTAGAATCGTTTATTAGGATATCTTACTAATATCATATTAAGTGTGATTTTAATTTAAATTAATTTGGTTATTACAAAGATAGCAAAATTTGCAACATTTTGAAGGAAAAATAAAGTAATATCGTAATTTATGTACAAAGTTTATGTCCAGTATCAACCTACACCAGACATACATGAATGGTTGGTTCTTATACATCATCAAATTAAAGGAACTGCTGCAACTGTGGTGTTAGTTATAGGCTCATATACTAAGTGCCATTTTTCAACTAAAGCATAACATAATAGGTAACAATATATATTTCTTTACAACCCACAAGGGGCTAAACACATAAAGGACAAACCAGGACAGACAAAGGGATTAAGTCGATTACATCGACGCCAGTGCGTAACTGGTACTTAATTTATCGACCCAGAAAGGATGAAAGGCAAAGTCGACCTCGGCGGAATTTGAACTCGGAGCGTAACGACAGACGAAATATGGCTACGCATTTTACCCGGCGTGCTAACGGTTCTGCCAGCTCGCCGCCTTATTTCGGTGCCAATATATACTAAGATATACAATTTATTTGGTTACATTCGGCAAAAGTGTATTTTGAAATGCAAATTTTGATGTAGTTCTATATAATATTGATGCAAAATACTTAAGCTGTCTGAGATGAAAGATTACATATCTATGCTTAATTTACAAGAAATTTGATACATTATTACACAATTGCTTTTGATTATTTTCTCAAAACTTCCCGGGTATTTAAAATCGAAAAGTGAACAATAAAATTCTTAATGGTATTAACTGTCATATTGCATAATTAGTATTTAATTAGTGTTAACATTAATTGAAATGATAGTTCTAATTTTAATAGTAATATTTAATTCTAATTTTCGCAAAAGATGAACGACTTTAGAGGAGAAGTAAATCGATGACATCTCTCGCAATACAAAGCGGGTAAATGGTAGAGATGGCAGTGGCGGAAATTACGATCGGAGTGTAATGAGGCATGAAATGTCGTTATATGTTATATCCAACGTTTATTTCTTTACGTGGAGGTCTATTAAATCGACCAAATGTTGCACGACTGTTACATGTTTTATAGGACACTTTTGAACCTATGCACTGGGTTAGAACTTAAGTTACATGTTGTTGTATCGGACGGCCCAGGTGAGAGGTAGGCTAGTCTACTACTAATACATAGTGGACTGACACAGTCAGTAATATCAGTCAGCGAGTTATGCTGTTCGGGCCAGTCCAGCAGACGACGCCATACGTCGTCATAATGCGGGAAATAACTATGGCGACGAAGATTCGTAGCTCACACAGCCACTGATATGTGGTAACGGGATATAAGAGTGGCACGAGGATACCTCCACTGTATAACAGTGTCGTTATGACCTTACGTAGAAGTTTTTGAATAGAAGATCTACGTTCAGGAAAAATTTAAGAAATTTTCAAGGAAATGCTCGAATACTCTGGATGGTGCTCGAAAAATAAGGGGTGTTACCTTACTTCACTGGTAGTGAACAGCTGATCCCGCAGTACATCTCCAGCCTCAGAAGATGTGTAATGGAATTATAATATTAATAATAATACTAATAATAATAGTAATAATAATAATAATAATAATAAGAAGAAGAAGAAGAAGAAGAAGAACAACAACAACAACAACAAGGACAAGAACAAGAACAAAAACAAGAACAAGAAGAATTATAACTATAACAACAATAATAATAATTAAGTATAGTAAAGATGTAATTGGCTACGAAGAGGTGGTAATAAAGCTGATGATATGGAGGAGGAGGGGAAAGGGGAAGAAGGAGTTTGTAGACGATGACGATGACAACGATGATTGTGACATCGACAAGGACGACGACAAGAACGTAGATGAAGATAAATGTACAATTTAACTGATAAAAACATTCAAAGTAGAATTTAATATCGTATTGCTATTATAATACAAGGAAACGAATTTATTATTCCTGATAAGAAGAAATGTTGCGAGATTACATTATCGATAGAAGGGAATGAGATAAGAGGGTTAAACAGAGTTCTACTGGTGTACGATCAGTCATTGTCTAGATTGTAATAATAATAAAGGCAATTAACTCATTATGTCAGAAGTCTACATAGATATATATTTAAAAGTCGTTATAGAAAAATGAAAAAATATGAAAGGAAAGAAATCTATTAAATGTTCCTTGTGAAAATTAACATCTCGAACAAGCTTCTTAAGGAAGATTGAAATGTTAGCTTATAAAAGTTTGGTTTAAACTGTTTACACTGTACTAGGAGCGTTAATTGAAAATCCTTTTGTGTAACTAGAGAGCATCCAGGGTTGTGCTTAGTGTGCAACGGAGAAATAGATTAGATATTCTACATTAGACACATAAAGGTCATGGAGTGTCTTAGGAGGTAAGAACTATGTTGAAAGGAAAGTTAATTGTTGGATGTTATTTTAATCTGAACTCACACTTAAATGCATGAATAAAAACGTCGAACTGAATGCTTCCGGCTTAGATGTTAGCATTGTATAGTTGCTCCGGGAGCTTTTTAATAAGTTACAAAGCTATAACAAATCAAAATTGACTGCTGTTTGGGTGATTCTGCAGGACGTTGTAACTAAAATTAAATATAAGATGTTTTTCTAATTGGGTTAGTTGGAAAATTATAACATGAAGTTTAATTTTAGTACATTTGGTGTGGCAGTTCCTATATTTCGTTTGAAAATATTGTTTTGGTATGTTATAATATTCAAAACATCTCGTGCCTGTAAGAGTATAAAGAACTTCCGATTGTTGATTAAGTAATTCAAGATATGATTCTGACTTCTGTTAAGGACAAGGTTGGGCTTTTTACTAGTTTATGAAAATAATGTATTTTTTTTATTTATATAAATATGCATGTTGGATAACTTTAAGTAGCAAAAGCTGCTAGAAATTGCTATTTGCAGTTCTTGCTTTTGGCTTTCTTAAATTCTGCGCATGTTGATAAATTCGTTTTAAGCGAAATGCACGGATATCCTGTACTTGTAAGTCAGGTCAAACTATTAGCCTTCTGCACAAACTACATTCCTAGCTGTTGCAATTTCTATCAAAGTAACAACAGTTGTTCTTAATATTATTATAGGTTTTCACATTCTGGTTGGGGGAATGGGGTGTGATTTAATTTTAAAAACGAAAATTTAATATTTTTCGACTGCAAAGCATGCAATAATAGTTATTTTGAGATCCTCAGTAGAAATAAATGTTTCTCTTTTTTATGTAACTTGAATGACGCGTGGCTTAGTCGTTAGGGTATTTCGCCCAAGATGGTAATGTCCTGAGTTCGATTCTTGGCGGTGCATCGTGCCCATGAGCATGACACTTTATTTCACTCAGTTAGCAAAAATGAGACGTACCTGTATTTAAAGGGCCAGCCTTGTCGCATTCTGTATTATGCTGTAGCCTCCTGAGAACTACATTAAGAATGCATGTGCCTGTGAAATTCTCAGCCACTTGCACGTTAAATTCACGATCAGACTGGTCCGTTGGTCGGATGAAGTGAAACACTCCTCGCCTTAAACGACGGAATGCCAGTAAACTTACGAATTTAAATGTAAGGCTTTCAAACTGCAAGGAAAAATTACATGATTTGTGTATATTCATTGTTATGAATGGCCGAAGAGACTAATGCAATGGATGTGATCCAATATAAGTTACTAGTGTGTTGCATCTTAGTTGATGACCATTATGACTATCAAATCTCTCTACGCTGACCTTCTCCGCTGATATACATGTCGACACATAATACATTTGCTTGCGATGTGCAGAAGGTGTCTAGCAGCATCTGGAGGTCTGGATTGACTAATATGTACGAATAAACATAAGAGCCGTAGGAGTGACTCTGTGGTAAGTAGCTCGTTTACGAACCACATGGTTCCGGGTTCAGTCTCACTGCGTGACATCTTGGACAAGTGTCTTCTGCTATAGCCTCGGGCCGACAAAAGCCTTGTGAGTGGATTTGGTAGACGGAAACTGAAAGGAGCCCGTCGTATATATGTATATATATATATATATGTATGTGTGTGAGTATATGTTTTTTTGTGTCTGTGTTTGTCTTCCCAACATTGCTTGACAACCGATTGTGGTGAGTTTATGTCTCCGTAACTTCACGGTTTGAGAAAAGCAACCGATAGAATAAATAAAGTACTAGGCTTACAAAGAATAAGTCCTGAGGTCAATTTTCTCGAGTAGAGGTGATGCACCAGCATGGCCACAGTGAAATGACTGAAACAAGTAAAAGAGTAAAAAGAGTAATGAGAGAGTGGGACATGGTGTGAAAGGGATGTCTATAGTATTTCTAACATGCCGACCATCCACATTGGTCCTCTCCACTTGATCCAGTGATGTGTGTGTGTGTGCGTGTAGTGATGAGATTATGGATGTGTTTTGTTTTCTTTTCGCTTGCGTTTAGTTTTATAGCCATGCAATGATACGGCTTTCCCAAGACTCTCCTTACATGGAAACTTTATTATCCTTTGGCAAAGGGAATGTGCAGAAATAATTTTTATGGTTTATTATCGTTAATATTCTACTTCTGATAATGCGTCATACACATCACTGATAATCATGATTGACAGGGATTTACTTAATATAGTATATGAGGTAACGCATATTTTGTAATCAGAGAGAAAGAGAGAGAGAGAGAGAGAGAGAGAGAGAGAGAAATACAAAAAGAAATAAATAAATAAACAGAGACTAGGGAATAGATAAGAAGAATAAGTGAATTAGGAGACGAAGAAACCAAGTTAGATACAGAGAGAAAGAGGTATGTAACCATCCATTCAGAGGGATATTGAGGGCGGGAGAGGGCGTTGTTGAGTAGGGCGTTGTTGCGGTAGGCAAACTGAAGCAGAGGAGAATAAACTGTGAAATAGGGTTAGCAGAGAAACAGAATACCGAATTCACGCGTAATTGAGCCTATAATTTATATGAATATTGCATGTTATAGGGAAATATATGTATGTTTTATGTCTGTGTAAATGTGTGCTTTACGATTTAGGAAATTAAGTAATGATACCATTAGTTATATAGTTTATACACATATGCAGTATGAATGTTTAAATATCTGATTACTAGTTACCATTAATTATAATATTGCCTTGTTTTCTGTACAGATATGTTGTAATGTGCAGAAATGGAGCCTAAACACGGCGCCGAGACACATTAGTGAGGAAAACGTTGTAGCTAGTGCAGCATAGAAATGATAAATTTATGTTTAATGTGTTTGAAAAATGAAAACAAAATGAAATTACAAGTATGCAGTCGTTATGGCATTATTTCATTCCACACAGCGCTTATTTTCTCCTGCTATAAAACATTAATTATAGAGCGAAAGAAACAAAGTTAGCTTTATAGACCAACGATATAATGCTGCATAAACTTATTCATCAAAATAGAAATAAATCTGTAAAAGTTTGAATGTCCACAGCTCTGACTAATTAAAATACTGTAAAATATACGTAAAGTTTGGAAGTAAATTGAGCTGAATTTGCAGTGAATGAGCGATCCCAGTTTCCTAAAAATTTTAGATTGTTTGAAAAATTAAGTATTGCTCACATCGTTTATATTTTTAGAATAAAATATATATCTTCTGTTTTTAGTATAGTGATTGATTTTAGAATCAATATGCGCTCACATATTTTCATTAATCTTAAGAGTGGTGTGAGTTACAACAGTTTTTGAAACAGTGGTGTAGAGAGATAAAAATTGGAAGTTATTCCAGGTAAACTATTAACAAACGGGAGAGAATAGTTTCAGGGCATTGAGTATGAGAAGGAAATTAAAATTCCAATGTATGTTATGTAACGATTTCTCAGCTTGCTTTGCTATAGAGTCTGAGAAGTAAATAACAAAATAATAAAACACAGATTAAATATTCTATATATAATTTTTCATTTGATTTCGCAAAAGAAAAAAAAATATTAATTAGTAAAATGTTGTTAGCGTAACCAGAATTAATTTCATAATGCCAATACTGCAAAGAAATGAGAAAAAAATTATTCAAACATCTCCTACGTTTATTTGATGAATAATGATTTCATTTAGCTTCAAAGTTAATTACAACTTCAATTAAAAGGCAAATGGTGAGATAATATAATAAAGAACATAAACACCATTATAATTTAGTGATACGGCGCTCAAAACTTAATTTTCATGCTTCAGATTGCATTTGATTCTTACAAAAATCTCTGATTTAGGAAAATTGTTTTCGTGTTATTATTATAGAAGTAAAAACTTTCCATGCTAAAAACCGTGATAAGAATTGGATTTGATCTTCAAGAAAGTAATAAATACGAGTGATAAGAATGAATTTAATGCATGCTGCTGTATGTTATGTACATATTCTTGTACATCAAACTCGAAAGAGAAAATGAACGTACCTTTTCAAATAGACCAAGAAATCGATATCCTTTAGTAAATTTAATGTCAAATGTATGTAAGACAATTCTCAAATCTTACCCAAGTTATTGCTCCCATTCTCCCTTGTTTCGAGAATGGTAATATGAAATTCTGCGATATGTAGACAAACGTATTGTCTCTAGGGATTAAATACACTACGACTTTCATTGGAGTAGTCATAATAGACATCAATACCCTCTGATCTCAACTTATGTACATTGTTTTGTCTTGGTATAAAAGATGGGCTGCAGCAACTATTCTGCTCAATACCACAGATTTGCTTGTCAGTTGTTTGACCTTACCCACTTGAGCATGTCCTTTAGTGGCTGATGATATGTGCATCTCTGATCACGAGCAGAAGTAGTAGGGGAGCATCACAGCCATGTGCTGAGAGGGATTCTTTGGGGTTTGAATAATTTACCTGTGAAAACACGGGTGTTTCGTTCGACATCCTTAAACAACTCTTATAGGGAACTTGGGTCCTTTTGAGCGGGATGGGCTATTCGACCAGAAGAAAATTCTAACTGGGCCCCACCTGCAAGGTCATGCTCTGTTTATCTCGATATGAGATTACCATGTCGCGCACATATGGTTGTGATGCATGTGCCCGGTGTACCCGTATCAGACGGGTAGTCATGATGAGTATACTGGGCTTCGTATATTTGTACCCCAGTATCACCTTGATGGCATGCACTGCTCTCTCACACAATAATAATAATAATAATAATAATAATAATAATAATAATAATAATAATTATTATTATTATTATGATAATAATAATAATAATAATAATAATAATAATAATAATAATGATAATAATAATAATAATAATAATAAAGAGAACACCGGGGACGTTTAAGATGTAAGAAGGAAAATACAGAGCTCCGAAATCTATCCACAAACATAAAAACAAGGACATCCTATGGAGCCAAAGATTTACTAACAAAGAATTGCACTGTATCCGAGTAAGTAATACTAATTGAAATTTATTACTATTTTCGAAACGAAATGATGTATTTTGACTCGATATCATCTCCACCTCTAACACAACACATGTAAACATGCGTGGAACATCACGATCATCCCCGACCCCAAACACCATGTACAAAGGAACTACGAAGAAATTAAATGCCACCGATACTATTCAACCGCAAAATGTACGAAACACTATACGTGCGAAATAATGTGACAACAGAAATAAACGGACCGGTACCCTACGAAAATGACGACCGTCAAAATAATGGGCCGGACGTTGTACCTCATGTCCCGCAAATAAAACCCAAAAGACGTAAATGGACACGTGAGGAATACATTTCTATCTTACACGCATACTTCACAGCAATGCTCTACCCAAAAAATGAAAATACAAAAACACATACATATAAAATATGGAACGAAAATAATAGAGATATAGACTTGGGTACAGCAATGAACCCTAATAAATTAGCTAACGTACGAAGATACATTCTCAAAGCCAAAAAATATCAGAAATAGAAATAGAGCATTTAAAAGAAAAAATACACCAGGAAAATGTAGATAGAAGCCACATAACAATGCCCAATAATATAAACACTGAAACTGTAAAACACGAAGACAAACGCAACATTCCCAACAAACACGATGTAAACAACAAAGGGGAGCCTAATGATTATGATAATATAAAAAATAAAATAATCAAAGAACTGAAAACCACAGAGCCCAAAATGGACCACCGACCATACCTCCCAAGAATAAAAATAAACGAAATACAACACCAATTATAAACAGCATAAACCTAGCCGTCACTGAACTAGCCACTGAAACAAAAAAAAGTGATATCACTGAACTAAATGACTTGATATACGCAGCAGCCACTGCAGCCACAAAAGAAGCTGGATACTCACCCAAACCCGCCCAAACAGGAGTACCACCACCCAAACAAACCCTGTGGATAAATAACATCCAAAGCAAAATAAAAAAAAATTAGAAAAGACCTGTCGATTCTTAATGAAATCAGCAAACAATCAACGCTACTGAGCAACAAAAGGAGAACAAAAATGCTCCGCAAATATAACATCACAGAAAAAGATTTGCCGGAGATAAAAGAAAAGCTGAAGCAAGATATCCTTGCCAAAGCTCAAAGGATCCGCCGGTACGAGAAACGCCAACGCTTCTTTGAACAGAACAAAAAGTTCAACTCCAACCCCAAAAAGTTCTACCAAGAACTGGGAAAAAATAAAATAGAAGTCACTGCAGCACCAACGGCAGAAGAATTGGAAGAATTCTGGAGAGAAATATGGTCGGCGAACGAACAGCCCCAAAAAAGGAGTATCAAAATAACAAACTCGGCATCTGAACAACTTTGGACCCCCATAACAACTGAAGAGGTCACCCAGGCACGGCAAAAACTAAGCAACTGGAAGGCACCTGGGCATGACAAGATCCCCAAATTCTGGTTGAAATATCTAACAGGAATGCACAAAAAGCTGGCTGAAAACTTTAAGAGCATACTAGCAGAGCCAGAGACAATGCCTGAATGGCTCACGAAGGGGAAAACCATCTTAATTCCCAAATCAAATGAAACAGCAAAACCAGAAAACTACAGACCAATAACCTGCCTCCCTACTATGTTCAAGGCATTTACTGCAGTGATATCGCAAAGACTGAACAAGCACCTGGACGAAAACAAACTGTTCCCAGAAGAGCAGAAAGGATGCCGCAAAGGCTCATATAGCTGTAAAGATCAACTAATGATTAATAAAGCCGTAACTGAAGACAGCCACAGAAAGAAGAAAGGCCTCAGTATGGCCTGGATTGACTACAAAAAGGCGTTTGATAGCATCCCCCACACATGGATCCTCGAAACACTAGCCATTAACAAAGTAGCACCAACAATCATACAATTCATAGAGCACTCTATGAATAAATGGCAAACAGTCCTACACCTCCAAACAAAAGAGGGACTCATGAAAACCAAAGACATCCCCATTAGAAGAGGAATATTCCAGGGAGACACGCTCTCTCCACTCCTTTTCTGCTTGGCACTGTCACCTCTATCTGATATGCTAAATAGAACTGGATGCGGATATAAATGTTACGGCAAAACGATCAGCCACCTATATATGGATGACATAAAACTATACGCTGCAAATGACAAACAGCTGGAAACACTATTAAAGACAGTTCATGGATTTACCAAAGAAATAGATATGAAATTTGGATTAGAAAAATGCGCCAAAGTAACCATGAAAAGAGGAAAACTAGTTAAGAGTAACAACATCACACTAGATAAAACCAATGAAATAAAAGAATTAGACCAAAGCCAAACTTACAAAACACTTAGGAATCCATGAACTAGATAAGACACAACACACACAAATGAAAGAGAAAATAAAAAAAAGAATATTATAGACGAGTTAGATCAATACTAAAAACAGAGCTCAATGCTAAAAACAAGATAATAGGTATCAACACTTTAGCTGTCCCAGTTATAAGTTACAGCTACAATATCCTTAACTGGACACGAAATGAACTGACCAAAATAGATAGGAAAAAAGAAAAATAATGACAGGATCTAGGATGCATCACCCAAAATCTGACATAGAAAGACTATATATAAAACGTATAGAAGGTGGTAGAGGCCTTATACAGCTGGAAAACTACTATAAAATAACCACCATAGGACTGCAAAAATATCTACTTCAGAAGGAAGGAAAACTGATCCAGAAAGCAGCAAAACACGAGCAAAACAAAAAACTGTTCTCAGTATTTAAGGAAGCTGACAAATACAAACAAGAAATCATACCACCTAATAAACACGAAGAAGAAGAAGAATATGATGAAGAAACAACAAAAGCTATAAAACAAATGAAATCCAAACTAAAAATAGAACAGCAACGAACCATGATAAAACGATGGCAAGAAAAGCCCCTTCATGGTAAATACTGGACTAAACTAAACGCAAAAGAAATAGACAAAGAAAAATCCCAGCAATGGCTGAGAAGCTCAGGACTCAAAGCAGAAACAGAGGGATTTTTAATTGCAGCACAAGACCAAAGCCTCCCCACCAGAAATTACCAAAAACATGTAATGAAAAGAAATATTACAAGTAACTGCAGAATATGTGGAGATGGACAAGAAACAATAAATCATATTATCTCTAGCTGCCCAGTCCTGGCTAAGAAGGAATATATTCACAGACATGACAGAGTTGGAACCTACATACATTGGAAGCTATGCCAACATTATGGAATAACAACAGGAAAAAGATAGTATAGGCACACACCAGAAAAGGTCACAGAAAATGAGAAAGCAACCATACTCTGGGATATGCCGATACACACAGATAGAGAAATTAAGGCCAACAGACCAGATATAGTTGTCAGAGATCATGAATAAAAAAAATGCTTTCTAATTGATGTATCAATACCGGCAGATGACAACGTGTCTCTAAAAGAAATGGAGAAACTCTCAAAATACAAAGACCTGGAAATAGAGGTAACTAGAATGTGGAATCTGAAAACAGAAACAATTCCTATCATAGTAGGTGCATTAAAAAATATTCAGACAAATACATAACAAAAACACCAGGACTTACAAACACATATAACATACAGGAAATTGCACTACTAGGCACTGCACACATCCTACGCAGAACACTTTCCATACAATAACCATCAGAGCATCACAACAAATCACAGCACATACCCAAGGCACACAGAGCTGCGCTCGGTAGTGAAGTGAAAGCACGCTATAAAATAAAACTACAGAATAATAATAATATAATAATAATAATAATAATATAATAATAATAATAATAATAATAATAATAAGAAGAAGAAGAAGAAGAAGAGAAGAAGAAGAAGAAAGAAGAAGAAGAAGAAGAAGGATGATGATGATGATATAATAACGGAGATTAACAAAATTATTTGGCCTACAGCTATCGTTGCCAATGATAGAGTTGGATAGAAAATAAGAAAACATTCAGAACATAAAGAACCATAATGGCGAAGGCGAATTTGTGAGAAAGAAAGTTAAAAAGACATTTAGAACAAGTAGATAGATTGAATAGAGGGGAATTGCAGAATGAAAACGTAAGAAGAATCCTGGAAAGAACGTATAGTATAAGAGATAAAGTGTATGAATTGATATAAGAAGAATTGAAACAAAGGGTAGTACGAATGAAAGCAAAACTGGAAAGATATGACAATAGAACAAAACAACACAGGCAAAACAGATTGTTTGAAGCAAATCAGAAGAAAGAGTTTCAGGAGGTAGATGGAGAAATACACGTAACAATGAAACCAGATTTAAAGGAAAGCAAGGCATTCTAGAGAGAGATCTGTGACCAACCTGTAGAGCACGATGATGAAGCGGAGTGGCTGCATGAAATCCAAGATAGGTTAAGAAATATGGAAGGCCAAGGAAACATAAAAATAAAAACAGAAATGATTAAAACGCAGTGCTTTGGCCGGTTAACAGTATAGATACTTAGGAAAAAGTGGGCTGCTACCTATTGAAAAGAAACTGTGCTGAAAGAGGCATTGGGGAACGAAGGATCAGCTCTTAATCGATAATGTAATTTTTAGAAACTGCAAGACAAGCCACACAAACCTGAGCGTGATGTGGGTTGACTATCGAAAAACATACGATATGATACTATGCTCCTGAATATTAAGACCAATGGAAATGTAAGGAGTAACAGAAAACAAGAGAAGCCTTATTCTGAACGATATGAAATTGTGGGAACGGAAGTGACAACAGGGAATCAAGTAATTAGAGGAAGTGAAAAACAAGAGAGAAATCTTCCAGTGTGACAGTGTGTCCTTGCTGATCTTTGTTTTGGCAATGATCACCTTAAGTGAAATACTAAAAGATACAAAGTTGGGTTATGGCCTAAGAAGAGGTAAGGGAACACTGAACCACTTGCTTTTCATTGACAATTTCAAGTTGTTCACAAAAAGAGAGCCAGAAGTGCACAGCCAACTCCAGTCTCTGCGAATTTTTCCAATAATATTAAGATGGAGTTTGTGCTCTCAAAATGAGCTACGATGGTGATGAGACGAGGAAAGTTTGTGAGGACAGAAAGTCAAGAAAGCTTGTAAGGATGCATGGATCCCATCATCCACGTGCTGACACTGATCATTTATACATACATACATACATACATACCTATATATATATCATATATATATATATATATATATATATATATATATATATATATATATATATATATATATATATAATATTATATTATATTATATTATATCATAGTATATATATATTATATTATATTATATTTTATTATATTATGTACACACTGTCGATAGGCCCCTTTTTTATCATGTTTTGATCATAACAATTCTATAAGAGACTGGTTTGCTTGGACGACTTCTGGTGTCTCATAAACAACCTTGCCCAGACATGTGCCTCTGATGGGAACTTTCTAGGTGCAATCCAATGGTCATTCATGACTGAAGGATGGTGTGGTCATTACCATTCTAAACTATTAACCAGGCAAATATTTTCTTTACACAGGTAGTAAAAGCGAAACACACTTTTTCACGAGGAAAACATTCTAACACTAATATGTGACAAAACGTTTTCATTTTGGTGCCATTATTTTCCCCCAAGTAAACATGATATTGGTTCTTTGGTAGTAATTTATTTAACGCAACTTTTCAAATATAAAGCCAACTACGTGGCTGATTCTAACACAGAATAAAATACATCAAAATTGCCTCATCTAGTGTATTGCATTGTAGAATAAATTGAATGTATTTTTAATATTCTAAATGACATGAACAGACGTTTAAATTGTTAACTGCGATATTAATCAATAATAAAGAAAAAGATTGAGGAAATAACTAAATTTAAACGACATTTTAACAGCTGATGAATCTTCAGTTTTCCGTGGCTTTATTGTCTTCAATAACATACGGCGTGTTATACTGAGGCTAGTTGAGTGATTACTACAAATAAAAGCTGTCAAAAGATTTAGGAATATAAAACGAATGTGCCATCTTCAGTCTTAAATCGTTATTACTCAAAGAAATAAAAGACTGTCTGATTGTTATATACCTGAAATGAAAATATAATGTTAATGGCATACAATAAAGATAAAGCTGCAGACGTCTGTAGGGTGTACTATAATTTTTGCTTCCCTCTCATTTAATTGCTCTCTCTCTCTCTCCCCCTCTCCTTTCTTCCCTCACTCTCTCTCCCTCTCAATCCCTGCCTCACTCTTTTTCTCCTTCCCTCTCTCAACAATCTCTCGATTACTCCCTCTTTCCCTCTCTCTCCATCTTTCTCTACTTCCCCACTTCTCTCTACCCCCTCTCCCGCTCGCTCCTTCCTTCTCAATCCCCAACTCAGCATCTTCCTCCTTCCCATCTTTCTCACTCTTATGATGAGACTGTTCATAAAGCATCATGATTTACTCAACATAAATAATGTTTTTCTATGTCTCTACCCTCTATCTATCTACCTCTGTATATATATATATATATATATATATATATATATATATATATATACGTGGAAATGGATGCGTGGCGTTAATCAAACAATAATAAAAATAATATATATTATATATATATAAAAATATATGTATATATATTTATGTATTTATAAATATATATTCATATGTATATAAGTATATATTATATATATATATATATATATATATATATATAAACAAATCAAATTGCGATAAAATAAAAATAATTATAATCGCTGGTATTACTAACACAAGCCATATATTTTTCATATATCAGTACATTAAGGCGAAATATGTGCTAGGAATACAGAAGCTTGATAAATTAAGTGAAATGAAGATAAAAACATTTACTAAACCGATATATAATATATATATATATATATATATATATATATATATATATATATATTTTTATATATATATATATAATATATATATATATATATATATATATATATATATATATATATATTATGCAGTCCTAAAGAAAGAAAGATGAACACGTGAGGAAAAGAGAGATTGACGATGGCCACTTGCGAGCAACGAGAGGGAAAAAAATGAGAAAGAGGGGAGAGACAGACAGGCAGATAGAAAACAGTGAAGGGGAGAAAAAGGGAATTAGACAAAAGAATGGGCGAGAAAACGATGTGGGAAGAAATAGTAGAGACGCATCAAAAAGATTGACATAAATTTACTTGGAAATGGGTGTGGAAATGGCTTTCAAGCAATTAATAATATAAGTAATATACATACACACACACAAATATATATATATATATATATGTATTCATATATATACATATAGATATTGGTAAAAACGGTAAGATAACAAAAGAAAGAAAGAGACCTCAATATTAAGTAAATAGAGGAAATTTATATATATGTATGTATGTATATATATATATATATATATATATATATATATATATATATATATATATATATATGTATGTATATATATATATATATATAAAAGGAAATGAAGAAAATGCTGACAAATAATTGAAGTAATTTAAGTAATTTAATTAGGTGAAAGTTCTTTTTACCGGTTGCGCATTTGTTAGGCTTATCAAAATATAAAAGAGAGATTAGAGTCTGTCTCTTATATGTGAAAAAAAGAGGCTCCAGAGTTGTTTTGGATTTGCTTGGTTTCGCGCCTAAAATTTTGATTGGTCATTATGAAGGGGTCACGTGAATGTTTGAATGGAAGTTGGTGTTGGGGTAAGAAAAAAGGCTCCAGAGAAGTTAAAATTTGGCTAGTGTCCCGCCTAAAATTTCTTATTGGCCATAATAAAGAGGTCACGTGAATTTTTAGAATTTTCGAAAATAGTGTTGTTGAAAATTCTTATTGTTCAGGCTGGTCAGTAGACGTCATGTGGATATTTTAAATAGCTTTTTAGCGCGTAGTTAGGGAGTGTATTTTCCGCTTGACTGGATAAGTAAGTTCGTTTAGAACAGGGAGAGCTGTATGTATGTATTGTGTGTGTGCGCGCGCGCGCGTGTTTGTGTGTATAATTATATGTTGGGGCGCGCGCGCGTGTATATATGTGTGTTGTGTGGGTGGTACAAATTTTCAATTTTATAGTTCTGCTGGCCTTGTGCCTGTATCGGGAAGCAACGTATTTGTGTGAAGTCAATATTACAGCCTTTCCCAAAAATAGTGTTGGATGTTTTGCACCCTATTCAATTATGTGTATGTGTGGAACCATATATTTGGTGTGTTGTCATGGTGTTAATATCTGGGTAAAGGTGGTGTGTTAGGGTGTGTGCAGGTGTAAGTGTGTTTGTTGTGGTGGGTTCGTGTTAGGGGCATGTGTGTTTAAAGGGTCTGTATTTATTATAAGGTGGGATTCCAAGGTTTTCGCTGGTATGAGTGGCATTGTCTTAATTTGTAGAGGGAATATTCTAAAATTGGGAATGGATTTTGCGGCACGGTATCAATATGTGCACTAAATGCTATTTTTCTATATTCCTGTATTTTATTGGGATCTGTGGACAGTCATGCGTTGGCGGAGGCTATTTTTGTTTGGCCTATGTAGTGTTCATTACAGCCCGAGCAAGTTATCTCTTCCAGTTCTTCTCTATGTGTGTGTGGAGAGTGGTGCCAAATTGGTTAAGAACGTTATTATAGAGGGTGATTTCCAGGTATCCCATGACTAAGTTGGCGTAAGTGGGAGCTGTTTTCGTTCCCATTGCCGTCCCTGATTTCTGTCTGTAGAATTTGTTGTTGAAGGTGAAGAAATTATTCTCTAAGATGAATTTGAGTCCTTCTAAAATAAATTCCTTTTTGATGCGGTGTGGGAGTTCGTTGGAGTAATTATCCAGCCAGAATTGGATAGCTTCTATCCTAGGTTGTGGGGGATGTTGGAGTAAAGATTGACTACATCGAATGTTACTAGCAGGGTTTGTTCAGCAAGAAGTGTATTGGGGAGGTGGTTGAGCATATCTAGATCGTCCCTTATGTAGCTTTTAATGTGTTTGAGGAACGGCTTGAGAAGGGTATCAATGAAGTTGCTAAGGCGGTGGGTTTCGCAAGCGGGACCTGCTATTATAGGTCTCAATTTGAGGTCATTTGGTGAGGGGACATTGATTACAGAGTTTGTGGCTTCCTTGCATGCCTTACTTATTAATTCGCTTTTATGAATTTTGGGAATACCGTAGAAGAGGCTGGTTTTACTAGTGAAATTTGTGATGAGTTGAATTCTTTGTTAGTGAGTTCTTCTTTGTGGGGGTTGATCAGGTTTTTTAAGTTTCTCATAATTTTCTGTTGATTGTAGTGTTCAGCCTTTTCGTAATATGTTCCATTTTCCAAGGTGGAGAGTGCTAAGTTGATATAGTATTCTGTCTCCATTAAGACTACTGCACTTCCTTTATCGGCCTCTTTAATGGTGATAGATCTTTCATTTTTTAATTGTTTAATTCTTCCCACTCTTTCTTGTTGAGGTTTGGTTTGGTTTTGGTTTGTGTAAGTGTTGGTAGGGGAAGTTTGTAATGTGCTCACAGAATTCGTCTAGGATTTTATTTCTACCTTTTCGTGGGGTGTAGTTGCTTTTATTTCTAGCTAGTGACTCATCCTCATTGTGCTGGTCGAATAGTTCCTCACTAAGTCGCAATTTTCTACAAAATCTGTAATGTCTTCCTTCATTTCGTAGTAGTTTGGACGTGGGGGGGTTGGTGTGAATTTCAGACCTTTGGAGAGTAAGTTGAGAAGGTTGGGGTTGGGTTCTGTATTGGTTAAATTGATGACTTTAATTAGTTTATGTTTCTCTTCCCTGTCCTGTGTTATTTTGTTTGCCTGTATCTGTGTGCTGTGTCTAAAAAATGGTTGGGGTAGAGGGGTTGTCTGTTGGTGTTAGGAGGTCCTGTGTGTTTGTTATATTCCTTGTTGTGAAATATGGTTCGGGTTCGTGGTTGTGGATAGAATGGGGTGTTCCTGTATTGCGGGTGTTGTGTGTGTTTCTTTGTGTTGTGATGGATTGTGGTGATATGAGTGGCCTGCGTGGGTGCTTGTATCGAGTGGTATGGTTTGTTGTGTATTGTGAGAGTTGAGAAAGTGAAAATTACCTTGTTGTCCCCTCGTGGTGTGGATGTTGTTGTGTCTATCCTGGTAGTGGGATCCTCTTATATTTGTTAATAAGGTATTCGAGTAGTTGTTGAGTTGTTGTGTATAGCGTCTCCTTGAAGAGGGAAATTCGTTAATGTAATTCTGGTGGTGAGAGTTTCCAGGGTTCTTGTTCCTCCTTATGGACGTGGGGTAAGAAGGTACATCTTCAATATGCTGTTTCCTTCTTTTGTTCAAGGTTGGAGGGTTGGCGGAGTAGTTGTGTGGTTGGGTTCCTGGTTTTCCCATTTTTATGAACGGGTTATTGGAAGAGTAATCCGTTTTGAAATTAGATTCATAGTTTAGGAACCAGGCGGCACTTTTTTCCCAACGTTGTAGGGATTTTAGTTCCTCTTTGTTGCAGTCATCTTTCCATAACTTGGAGATCTTCTCTATGTGTAGGCTTTCGGCCTTGTTATTTATTACGAGGAGGATCTCTTCATCGATTGTTTTGACTCTTTCCTCATTTGTTGGGCCCTTAATTTGAGAAGTTCAATCTCTGTTTTCAGTCTCTCTAATGCCATTCTTTCCCTAAGTCGTCTTTGAGGTTCAGGTTCATTGGGAATGGCTTTTAATTGTATTTTGCGGGAAGAGTTAGAGGAGTAGAGTTCATCCATTTTCGTATATCTCGGCCTTGTTGTTGTTTCTAATCATTTTCCAGAAGGAGAACTTTCTGTCTCTGAGGGATTTGTTCCATTCTGGGATTATATGATTTTTCAGTTTGTATGAATCAATTGACATGGTTCTTCTTTGTTTTTGGCTGGGTTGGTGGTGGTGAAAAAGGTGTGGATCGTATCACACAGAGTTTGTAGCTTATCGCCGATTTCGGAGGGTTTGTGTCCGGTAATGGTTTCCTCATTAGTAGAGTCCAATTTGTTGACTAGTACAGAGAGGTTGGTGTGATGTTTTTGAGTTCTGTAGGATTTCTTCGTTTAAGTTGATTAGGGTGGTTTCAGTTTTTGTAGGCATTTTCTGTATCTCGTGCGGGGATATGATATTTAAAAAAAGGAGATGTCGAACACGAGTGGTGATCTATAAAAAAGGAAATGAAGAAAATACTGACAAATAATTGAAGTAATTTAAGTAATTTAATTAGGTGAA
The DNA here is from genome assembly GCF_006345805.1 of Octopus sinensis. NCBI lineage: Eukaryota > Metazoa > Mollusca > Cephalopoda > Octopoda > Octopodidae > Octopus > Octopus sinensis. Next base: position 119,463,391 of record NC_042997.1, on the reverse strand, counting down.
AGTTCTTTTTACCGGTTGCGCATTTGTTATGCTTATCAAAATATAAAAGAGAGATTAGAGTCTGTCTCTTATATGTGAAAAAAGAGGCTCCAGAGTTGTTTTGGATTTGCTTGGTTTCGCGCCTAAAATTTTGATTGGTCATTATGAAGGGGTCACGTGAATGTTTGAATGGAAGTTGGTGTTGGGGTAAGAAAAAAGGCTCCAGAGAAGTTAAAATTTGGCTAGTGTCCCGCCTAAAATTTCTTATTGGCCATAATAAAGAGGTCACGTGAATGTTTAGAATTTTCGAAAATAGTGTTGTTGAAAATTCTTATTGTTCAGGCTGGTCAGTAGACGTCATGTGGATATTTTAAATAGCTTTTTAGCGCGTAGTTAGGGAGTGTATTTTCCGCTTGACTGGATAAGTAAGTTCGTTTAGAACAGGGAGAGCTGTATGTATGTATATGTGTGCGCGCGCGCGCGTGTGTGTGTTTATATGTATGTTGGGGCGCGCGCGCGTGTATATATGTGTATGTGTGTGGGTACAATTTTCAATATTTATAGTTCTGCTGGCCTTGTGCCTGTATCGGGAAGCAACGTATTTGTGTGAAGTCAATATTTACAGCCATTTCCAAAAAATAGTGTTGGATGTTTTGCACCCGTATTCAATTATGTGTATGTGTGGAACCATATATTTGTGTGTGTCATGGTGTTAATATCTGGGTAAAGGTGTGTGTAGGGTGTGTGCAGGTGTAAGTGTGTTTGTTGTGGGTTCGTGTTAGGGGCATGTGTTTAGAAGTGGTCTGTATTTATTAATAAGGTGGGATTCCATGGTTATTCGCTGGGTATGAGTGGCATTGTCTTTAAATTTGTAGAGGGGAAAGATTCTAAAATTGGGATGGAGTTGTGCGGCACAGGTATCAATATGTGCACTAAATGCTATTTTTCTATATTCCTGTATTTTTATTTGGGATCTGTGGACAGTCATGCGTTGGCGGAGGCTATTTTTTGTTTGGCCTATGTAGTGTTCATTACAGCCCGAGCAAGTTAAAACATATACTAGGTTTTCTGATGCGCATGTGAAGTTGTGTTTTACTGTGAAACGTTGTCCTTGTTTAAAAAGGAATTCCGGACCTTCTATTAGGTTGATGCATATACCACAGTTGGGTCTATTGCATTTGTTTACTGTGGGTTTAGTTGTTGTGGTTGGCAGTACTTTGGCATTTGTTAGGATGGTTTTCAATGATTTGGGTTGCCTTTTGCTCTTTATGATTTCGTGTGTTAGGAGGATTTGGTTCATTCTATGGTCCTTTTGTAATACAGGAATGTTCTGGAGGATGGTGTCAAAAGCTTCATTGTTGAGGGGGTTGTGTGTAGAGATGTATGGTAGAGTATGGGGTTTCGATGTAACAGGTTTAGGGCGTCTAAGTTCTGCGTGCTGAGTTTTAGGGCGCGTTGGATCCCATTGTCAATTAGTGACGTGGGGTAATCCCTGCTTGTTAATGTGCCCTTGAGTTCTTGTAGACGTAAGAGACGGGTGTTTTTATTGGAGACTATAGTGCAAATTCTCTTGGCTAAGTTGTAGGGAATGTTAATTTTAACGTGTCTAGGGTGGCATGAATTGAAAGGGAGGTATTGCTTGGAGTCTGTGGGCTTGTAGTATATGTCTGTTTCTATTTTTTTGTTGTGAATTTTAATGAGGATGTCGAGGAAGGGAATTTGTTGAGGGCTGTATTCCATTGTGAAAATAATGTTTGTGTTGAGCCCATTTATAAGAGTGTGAAATTCGTTAAGCTTCTCGACGGTTTCGGGCCAAAGGATGAAGCAGTCATCAAGATATCTCTTCCAGTTCTAC
>NC_042997.1:119404057-119456557 GCF_006345805.1 Octopus sinensis | reverse complement strand
TAAATTTTAATCATTTCGCGCGCGCGCTTAATACACGCACACACCCACTCAAACACACGAACGCATACGTACATACACACACACATAACATTCAAGCTATAATTATCTTACTGTGCTGAAAGGAATCTACTTAAAGCTAATTTGTATGATGTTACCATCTGCATTTGTAGGTTTGTCAATAAATCTATTTATGTATCTAAATACATATTTCCCTATATTGATGTATACAGGTGTATGAAATTGCTCTACTTTAATGATTTTCGCATATGAATCGTTAATAATTTGCAGCAACAATAAGTTAATTTCAAACTGAATTTGTAATTGCATAAATATAATTATTTTGTGCTTACTAATTTTGTCGTCTATGGAAAAATAATTGCTACTTCGATGGAGGTACCTTCATAACTATCTATGTTACGAAACACTAAATAAACAGAATTATTAACCCAACGATATTCTATATTCATGTATACCCCTCCACAATTTTATTGTTTTATATGAGTTTTACTTGGTGTTATTTTCTCTATTTACTTCAGTTTTCAAATTAATTTTAGTGACAGAGATGGTAGCAGAAACGTTAGCACGGCTGGTGAAATGCTTATCAGTATTTCATCTGTCTTTACGTCCTGAGTTCAAATTCCATCAAGGTCGACTTTTAGTGCCAAGGACTCCAAATTTGTCATCAAGATGTAGGACAAGATACTGCAATAGCCTGGGCTTCAGAGGTCCACAGCTCTTCAATATCCTCCCGAAGGACCCGAGAGACCTGCAAGGGGTAGATGAAGGTGTCTTCGAAATAAAGCTGAACCTCTTCCTGTCAAGTGTCCCAGATTCCCAGATGAACCAACTTCGCGGCAGGAGGTGCAGATGAGGGCAGCTGCATCAAACTCTCTCATGCACCAAATATCAATTACTAAAATGCATTCGTGAAAGTAGCACCATGTAGCAACACCAAATGGCGGTGCCCCAGCATGGCCACAGCTCGTGAGCTGAAACTAGATGAAATAAAAAAAATGAAATAAAATACATCTCTTCTTCAAAGTTAGTTAGATTTGCTTAATATCATCTCAAAAATATTTCAAATTGCATTTTCCATAATTCCGTTATTTTTTGGCAAGATTATTCATTAAAGCTTTTAATATTCTTTTTAATTATTTATTCAATTATCTCTTGCCGCTGTTTTCTTATCAATATTACCCCTTATTTTTAAAATTATATTTCAACTACTTATAACCATACATTTATAGATTTTCGTAATTTAAGGGAAGAGAATTTTACGAATGGGTCTTCGAGGTTTATTTATATTGTAAATTAAGACATTTTTGCTTTTAAGTACAGAATACACAGTGGCTTTGTGCCAATATTTGAAATCAATTATAGAACCCACACATGCACTCATACAGAGATATGTATAACTATCTATCTATGAATCTTTCTACCTACTTAGCTACTTACCTACTTATCTATCTATCTCTTTCTCTGTGTGTGTGTGTATATTTATGTATGTATATACGTGTATATTCCCACACCGGCACACATGCGTAAATATGTGTATGTATGTAGCGGTGGGTGCATGTATATATATATATATATATATATGTGTGTGTGTGTGTGTGTGTGTGTGTGTGTGTGTGTGTGTGTATGTATGTATGTATGTATGCATGTATGTATGTATATATTTAAGTCACAATATATGGATTCAACTAATCCGGTGATACTCTTAAAAAAGAAAGCTCCTTAATGTATGTTTCTACAGAAAATATAGGATATATAATAAGATACACGGTAAAAAAAATCAGTACGTATAAAATTATAAACTAGGCGAGAAATATATTTTGATAAAATTTAATTTACCATTAGAAATTCTTATTTAACGACAATTACAGTTAATAGCAATTTATCTTTTAGCTTTTACGGGTTTCAGCAAGAGGCCGAGGCCATGCTGGTGCATTGCCTTTACTGCGTCCGCGGATTTTCCAGTATTGCTTCTGGTAAAGTAGTGAGTTGCACGTTGCCGCTTCGCTCTTATTTGTGCCTGCTGACCCGATGTGGGTTCAGCAGGAATAGCGGATAAAAAAAAGTCTAGACGTTTTTTTAAGACTTGCATGTCTACGCTTTGCAGAACCGGATGTTCTATGGCAGGACGTTAAAAAGTTGTGGTCCTTTGAGTCCCACGCTATTACAGTATTGGTTTCGTATCCTCGATGGAGAAGATGAGACCGTAGGTACTGCGCAGTGCCGTCCAGTTCAGATTTTGTTGTAGATTTCAATTCCGAAATTGTTGTTAATGGTAATTTATTATAATACATAATATTTTGTCATATATTTCTGTCTTTATTCATATATATGTGGTGGGGTGCATGTGTGTGTGTGTGTGTATGTGTACCTAAACAAAGTGGATGTGGGTGTTTTCAAATCAAAACTGGACCGCTTCATGTTGACAGCCCCAGATGAAGCCACCCCTCGGCAAGATGTTCAAATGAGGGTAGCGACATCAAACTGTATTCTTCACCAAGCGCCACATATTCGAGAAAGGTCTCAGTAATAACAGTGTAGCAAATCGGCGGTGTCCCAGCATGGTCACAGCTCTGATCTGAAACTACAAAAAGACAAGATGAATATATATATATATGAATATGTGTGTGTGTGTCTGTGTCTGTGTGTGCCTCTGTCTGTGTCTGTGTGTGCCTGTGAGTTCGTCCATGTATACTTGCATATTTATGGTGTTGTTTCCACACAAGCCAATTTCTTTCATATTTCCTCGGGAATAATATTAATTAAACACTCATTAAGATTCATTCAGCCAACAGGGAAGCGCTATGCCCTCAATTGAGATAACAAAATTAGTTACGTATTCATACAACGAATAATGTGTTACACCGTTCACTTTATGTATTAAGGAAATTAAGCAAATTTTGTACGTTATATAATATTGGTGAATTTAGTTTAGTATTTCTACCTAATAAGTTAAAATAATTGCACTGCCACAGTTCAGGATCAATCAATTAAAATGTGGTGGTGCACTTTGGTCGATTTTCGATAATATTATTATCTTGTGTAAGAGATCGATAATAAAATTTATATAAACGTTCAATATTGATAATAATTGATAAATGTTGCCGTATTTTGAACAATCTTACTTCTGAAGTTGAACTAAATGATCAATATTTTCACAATTGGCATAAAATTTTATATATTTAGTACCCGCCTCAATAGAATACATTCTTACAAAGATAATACAACCATTTCCACTTAGATATTCTGCACTCATTTTTCTGCCATATACCAATTCTTTACATCTATAAGCAAAGATTATTATCAAAGTCTGACCAGTGAAACGGTCATATTTCATGTAGCAAAACCACCAGCACTTAATTTCTACTTTTATAAAATAGGAGGAGACCCCCTTCGGTCATGAATGACCATGGGATTGCACCTAAGAAGTTACCCTCCGAGACACAATCCATGGCAAGCTGTTTGTGGAAGGCCAGCGGTCGCCCATGCATACAAGCCTCCCTTCACTGATGTTATCCAAGGGAAAGGTAAAGGCCGATACAGCTTGGCACCAGTGATGTCGCAACTCATTTCTACAGCTGAGTTAACTGGAGCAATGTAAAATAAAGTGTATTGCTCAAGAACATGATACACAGCCCGGGCCGGAAATCGAACTCACAACCTCTCGATCATAAGCTCTACGCTCTAACCACTAATCCATGCGCCTTCACACTTTCATAAAATATAAAATAAAATAAAATAAACAAGTGTATATAATACTATAACACTTCTCCATATCCCTCATAAATGCTGGTAGTCAATATATCTTGTAAGAAGACGTGGTGATTCTGTGATATCTGAATCTGTAAACAACACTCCACTGATTTTTTTTACTCGAGCTTTTGAACTCACATGGCCGGTTTCCCACTTTCCATTCAGTATATGTGACCAAGATCACATTACTATGAATGGGGCACTGACGCGTTGCATCGTTCAAGATCAGCAATTTCCAGAAGAGATGGCACGTTGATTACGCTGACTTAATTAGTTCAATAGTAATATATTTTATCCACTCCAATGTGATGAAAGGCAACGTTGACTGCGTCAGGATTTGAACTTAGAACGTAAACAACCGGAAGAAGTATCACTAAGCATTTTGTTCGACGGGATAACAATTCTGTCTGCCCACGGCTTTATTTCACTGACTAACAAGTATTAATTTAACAACGTTATAAATGTTGTTAAATGTTGTTAAATGTTATACACTAGGACTTTTCAATGATATTTACTACAATTAAAACATATCTTGCGTGGCCATTGAACATAAGATATTCTAGAAATCCAGTCCCTATTCCCTTTTCTTATCCCAACAATAACCCACTCTCCATACTCTATCCTGTTTCAAAAATATTTCACAATCCCAGTAAATTGACCATTTGAAATTGCTATTACTTCACCCTAAATTATTAATTGGTTCCATGAGACACGGCGTAAGTCGAAAAACAACTTATGTCGAATTAACTTGTCTCTAGGCTAGGCCGAATTTACTTGTCTCTAGGCTAAAAAGGTTAATAACCATCCTCAGTTCTGTACTTTATTTATGGATGCATTTTCAATAATACTTGGTTAATAAAAATCTAGTTTAAGCTTACAAACAAGTGTTTTTGTTTGTTTTTTTAATACAGTGAAAAGAAAACGTAACTTAATTTACGAATACAATTTGGCGGCGTTTACCGTAGATCGCGGATGCTTTATTTATGAATGCAGATTGCAGTAAGGTATCGTAAATAAAAGCCTACTTTAAGATTAAAAAACAATTCAGATATTATTATCATTCAGTAGTTATTATCAATTATTATTTTCAATTTACCAATACGTACATATAATTTAGTGGTTTACATCACGCCTGTGGATGGCTGTGGATCTTTTCCTCAAGGGTTACAGTATAAGGAGCCTAGAGACAAGTTAATTCGACTGAAGACCCCATAATCTTGGAAAAGCGTCGAGTATTTGGATCCATATCTTCGAACATAGAAATACCTTTTTCGATATATGCAAATGCTTGCTGCATTTTTTACTTGTAAAGTGACATGCATCAGTTTCCTTTTCCCCTTTGTCTTTATTATGCTTTCTTGAAGCTCTATCAAATATTTGTTCGTTCAAATAAATCTGTGAAATCCTCCTCCCCTTCCAAATCCATTTCCAGTTCTTTTGCTCGTAGTCGCCAACGTTTTGTTGATGACAACATTATCAACGTCCTTAAAGTCATTTACGAATTGCAGCCATAGCTTCTTCCATGCGCCGTCCATAGCCATGCTCAGTACACCATTCCATGCCCCTGCTATGTTTTGTACAGCCTTGTAGATACCGTATCTATTCAAAAAGTCACGAACTGTGATGGACTCATCAAGATCAGTTGCTGCTATTGCTTACCGCAGCGTACGCTTCGTATTGTAACACTTAAAGACAGCAATTATTCCCTGATCTATTGGCTGGAGAAGAGATGTAGTTTTGGGAGGGAGGTATACGACGGTAACGTTGGGGTCAAAATCTGCGATGTTCTGCGTGTGACAAGGACCATTATATAAGATGAGTAAAAGCTTAAGAGGAATCCCATTCTCCCTACTGTACATATCTGCTGCTGGGATATAATAAAAGAACAACAGTAACCCATGCTTTTGAATTAACCATTCATATAACGGGGAGAGATGCCTTGGGTATGTTCTTCAGGGCACTGGCTTTGTGTGCAATGCTATTAACTTAAAATCTCCTGCACAATTACCTCCCCGCATAACGGTCACACGTTCTTTTGAAATCTTGTAGTCTGGAATAGTTTTCTCCTCCTTGGAAATGAATGAATAGGGTGGCATTTTATCCCGCAATACAATCCAATTTCGTCTACGTTAAAAATCCGTTCGGGAAGAAACCTGTATTCTTCGATGATTTTCTTTAATGCATTAGGAAATTCCATTGCTGCTTGTTCGTCGGCTGATGCATTTTCAACTCGCTTCTTAATGGAGTGATAAATTCTCCGCTCCTTAAATCTCATGAACCATCTTTGACTTGCTTGGTGCTCTACATCTTTTTCATCTGCATATTTTTTTTCATGTCCTCGACCAAAGACAAAACCTTCTTGAATGATTTGTTTGACTCTTCATGCTCACGATTCAACCTAACAATCCAAAGAGAAAACGACTTTCCATTTTGCCTCTTTTCGTATTGATGACAGGGGTCTTCACCCTGAAGCTTCAGATTTGATTTTCCATATGTTAATTTTGAAAACCGACACATAATCGAGAACGCTGTAAATCGAACCGACTTAAGCCGAGATATGCCTTTCTCATTGCCTTATCGACGTCTGTGTAAAGACGTTCAGCCTGATCAAAAACGGGTAAAACGCAATGGTCTATTAATTTTGAACCTATTCATAGGGACATCATTTTATTAACAAATAAAAATATAGGTAACTTAATTTAATTTAATTTAATTGATCGTTAATTATTTAATAACAAAATTCTTGAGTTAAATGTTAACGGAGTTAAATGTGCCATCGTTTTATCTTAAAATGCTACTGGCTGTAGAATATACTGTTTCTGAATTTCCTAATATTAACGGAAACGTGATATTGCCATAGCACCTTTCATAGTACTTACTTGAACTACACGTTGTCTATTACAGAGATAAATATTTGGTACTGAATGTTCTCCTAATGGCGTTAGACGCGCAGCAATGCGGTAATAATTGCAATCCCAATGCTGTTTCATATATTTACTCTCTTTGAAGTTACACTAAGCGTCCGCTATATTTTCTCAAATAGTGTTACATTTATGAGGATTTTTATGGAAAATTTAATTATATATGGTCGTTAACCTTTCAGGCGTGTGATGTTGTTTAGGAACCTATAAGTTTTCTTTGCGCAAGTTTGAAAACATCAGTCAATTAAATATAAAAAACTTGTCAAACAAAAAGGGAGTCGTAAGCAGCTCAATGACGTAAATGTTCATAGTTCCTGATTTCTTTTAGTATTAGCAACAGCAACATCGTTAAAAAAAATATTAGTGAGAATTGAAAGAGAATGGGTTAGATTTTATCACTGTGTGTGTCATATGATTCCTACAACTTGAAATAACGAGCATTTTTTCTTAACAAATTTCCACGAATTCGTATCAGGTTATGTAACGTTTGTGCTTACAAATGTGATGAATTTACCCATTAAATAATATGAATTTACTTCCTGCAAAAGAGTATAACACACATTGAAGTAGATATGCATAAGATCCACTAGACCGTGATTTCAAGTTTTATCGATGATATATTCATTTATATAATTAAAATATTTAATTATTGTTGTTTCATTGATCAGCACTTAATAAACGGTTATTACATATCCAGGGAATGACACTTTCTTTCAAATTGTCAGCAGAACAGCATCAACAACCAAAGGACTGCAGAGGAAGGTTGGTGATCAAAAAGATCAAATACAACCCAACAGGGTTCAGTTCATAGGGTCGCTGGATCACCCATTGGTCAACTGGTAGGTGATAACATCGTTCTCACCCATGGCACTAAAAAGATGGCAGAAGATCAGCAGAAACAATATTGTCCTGTCTTTAGAGATCCCACTGATATTCACGCAAGGGATATGAAGGAACTCAACCCACAACTTATTATCTGTGATATAGATGCACTGCCTTAGACATCATCGCTGTAATAAATGAAACCAAGCATTATTCTGCTGTAGGCGCTGTTAGATTACTGTCTTGAAGTAATGCAGATGCCAGCTGCTTGCTTCCTCTCGAAAACCAATCTTTGGTTAATTTCTTTAGACGCAGGTTATCTATCAAAAAACCTCTTATTCCAATTTGTCATACCAGTTTTTCAGAGGAGAAATAGGTTTCCTAAAATTACCCATTTTCATTCAGCTCCCACATCATCAAAGTGGCCGAAAATGTGGCTTCCTGGATGTCATAATTTTCTACATTCCAGCTATCTTGGCAGCTGTGTCAGGGACCGCCTAACACAGCTTTTATATAATATTGGTGATGTCCTTAAAGCTTTGAGAACATATTCGAAATCTGAGCTTTTATGTCTTCAATTCAGCAAAGCTTTCGTCAGAATCGACTATAAAATAATCCTGCTTATATTGTCCTGTATTGGAATCAGTGCTACACTGGATGAAGTATTTCCTGGTGAACATAAAATATGCTGTGATCAGTGGAATTCACACAAGTCCAGTAAAATTCAACTGTGGTGTTCCCCAGGGGACTGCATTATGTGCGCTTCTCTTTAAGTTTATGCAAACAACACTCAAGTGTCATCAAGTACAGCAAACTAAAAATATTCTCAGTCGACAACATGCATACTTCAAAAATTCTGAATGGAGAAAGAAACGAAGGATTAAAGGAAGAAATACATTTAACTGATATCCCCATTGCTCTTTTCCTCTTAGTACAGCTACAGCACGAATACTGCTCCTGCTTGTAGTTGCCCCACACCACGCAAAAAATTACGAAAATTGCATTATCCTGAGCGCAATCGCTAAAATAATAGAAAGGAAATGCATGATTGATCTTGATAATCGTGTTCGCTTTTAACATTAAATATTGATTCTCACTAACGCCGCAATCATGCTTCATCATTTGCACAATATGGAGAATATAGCATCAGTATTGCCGAGACGACTTTCATCTCAAATTCATACACCCCTGCACATATCAGGATAAAAACATAAATTCACTGCAACACAATTCCTATTCTTCAACATGTCCTGCTCTATTTAACAGTATCCCAAAACAAATCAAAGAAAAAGACCCCATTACCCCCAAACGAAACATGAAACATATCTTCAAGGGACTCTATATAAACCACCTCTATCTCTATATATCTCAGTCAATAAACACTCACTACTTCTATGTGCGTTGATAGATGAAAACCCAACGTAAAAAGGACTTCACAAATATTATTAAGCGGTGTTATAAAGGTAGACATGGTCTGACTAAATTTTTGCCGACATTTATCTTAGATTAATCCGAATTGTAAGACTTATTTGTTCATTTTGTATTTGAAATATAATTCAAAAGAGTCTGAAATTACTTATTACCAAATGAACAATCTTTCTGGTCACAACCCATATTTACGAGCGAATACGAAATTCAATTCAAGACTAAATATAATAGAAAAATATCATAAAGTACATTTTCTCTTGGTTTTTATAGTTAGATAGACTTTGACTGTTGTTGCTGCTTCGTGTAGAAATCTAGGTGAGCGAGGTCACAATCACCACTGCGACAATAAAGATGAACAATGGTTTTAAATTTGGAGCCATTTATTTTCTACTTATAAATCTCTATGTGTGCGTGTACCACCTGTATATTCAAACGTACGGCAAGTGTACGGAAGACTACAAAACTTTTTTATTAATGTATACAAAAATGAAGATAAACTTAAATACAAAATTACTTGAAAGGGGTTTCCTGCTATTTATTTCCTGATATCATTATATTCTGATAGTAATAATATATTCTCACATATTTAAATATGAATCCCCTTATCGGATATTCACATACTACAAAACAAAATGTATTGATATATTTCATAAATAAATACACCGCCGTTTTTTTCTGGGGTATTCTGATGCATTTTTACTGATATTTGGCTTTCTTATATAGAACTTTCCTGTAATTAAAGTTGCACTACAAAATAAATGTATTTAACATATGTATCATGACATATATACACGGGCGAAAAGTACTAAATGAGAAAACGTGTTGAATATACTGAAATTAAATGCTTGAACATTATAAATTGCACGTAAGCAATCAGCTACAAAATATTACATTGAATAAACTGAAGCACTTTCACCCATGGATATATAATTATCTACATATTAGTATAAGTATATATATATCAGGTTAACATAAGGCAACAACAAAATATATTTCAAGAAACATTTGTCGGTTCATCATTACAGAAGCAGCAAAGAATTGGTCACACTGATACATAGACACGTTCACAGTAATATGAAATAGCCATGGAACTTATAGGGTTAACATCAGTTTTCCGGGATACAGACGGACACGAAATGACACGAATAGCCGGTTAGATGACAAAGCAACATGGATCCCAGATCCAAATCGGAAGTGACCCACTGCCGACAAGTCGTAAAAATAAGACTAAATAATAATATAACAATACACTTATCAATGGAGATTAGAACAATGTATAGCAAATAAAATATACACGTTCATATTATAATTCAGACATGCGCAGATATGCATGCACAAATACACACACGCAAATACGCATTTGTCTTGCTATGTATGCATCTATCAAGCCTTTTCCAGTTGTCTGTCACAGTCTCCTAAGAATGAATGAGGCCTCGGTATTATTTAAATAGAAGAATTTATCTATAATATAATATGTGACAATTAGTCGGTTGCCATAATAAATACTCAGAGTTTCGGATGTTGGGCCAGAATTCTGCTCCAGCATCTCATCAATTTTATTATATATATATATATATATGTTATATTTATTATTATTATTATTATCATTTTTATTATTATTATTATTATTATTGTTGTTGTTGTTATGATTATTATTATTATTATTATTATTATTATTATTATTATTATTATTAACTATCAAGCATTTTCTCGCACCGTCCCTGGTGAAGGGATGTATGAAATATCCTGGAAACAGCTGTAAGAACTCTTTCAAAATATCTGAAAACTTTCACAGCCTTGGATTTTTCTCTCCTGTTAATTTATACATCCATCCATCCATATATATGTTTATATATATATATTATATATATATATATATATATATATATATATATATATATATATATAATATATATATATATATATATATAATATATATATATATATATACATATATATCGTTTATCTCTCTACCTATCTCTCTACTTATCTATTGATTGCTATCAAGCAATCAGTCAGTCAATCTATCCATCTATATATGTTTATATTACTATCTGTCTCTCTCCCTTTCTCACTCACTCTCTCTCTCTCTTTCTCTCTCCATACTCTCTATATGCTCGTTCTTCACCTGCTTAATACGGATGAAGAACGAATATATAGTGCGAGTGTGTATTTGGAAAAAAAATGGCCAGCCTGATATACAACAATATCTTTTTCAAAATACGGTTTCACATCAGGAATCTTGCAACACAAATTCAAAAACTAGTAATATATGTATATATATGTATGTATGTATATATATATATATATATATATATATATATATAATATATATATTATATATATATATATATATATATATATCTTTATGTCTGTGTGTGTGTGTGTGTGTATAAAACAATGTCATTTTATTCCACAAGGGAAGCGTGCTAGTGTACAAATTACTGAAAAGATGATAGCTTTAACAATTCGATACAAATCGAAATGTTCAAAAATTACCAACGTCCGAAATCGATTTCCTTAACGATCTAAAATTCAGTAATACTATGAATATATGTATACCTTGTAATTCATCTCGCTATTTATTAAAAAGTATGCTATTATATTACAATAACAGATTCGACAGCCTAACTTGTCTAAAATTATTATGCTAAGTCTTGATATAGATTAAACTGTATGCATCAATCTTTATGAAATTCAACGTACATTCCTTCTCGATATACAACCAACGTAATAGCATAAACATTGCATTATCAGCGAAGTATTTTCTCCCATTCATTCATCTTCTTGCCCCGATATTCGTGGGAAAGACCTGGGAGTAGTGTCCCCAGGCAGCTCCTCCAATCAGAAGCAGCAGCCATTAGACAAGATTTCTTATTCTGACCAACTGAGTTTATCGAACAATATCATTCTACGTAGACCCCTACTAGTCTCCAGTTAGTTGGCTTGCCTTGAAGTATACGTCTTCCGATTCTTTAATTCATCTTTCTAATCAGCCGTCCGTTGAACGGGAACTGTAACTACTGAAAGCGGCGAATCAGCGGTTCGACCTGGGGCGATTCCCTGTTCTCCGAGCTATAACCCTATTGGGTCATTCAGAGAAACCTCATTTCGGCCGCTTGTATATTCATGATTGTACTTTTTCGGTCATTACCTAACATTCATGACGATAATAAGTGACGATAGACACAAAAACCGCATTTGATCTCTTCACCAACATCTTTATTTAGGATCGAATCCTGGGCCTGACACATTATTACTATGTCCGCACCCGCAATTAATTTCAGTGATTTCAACCACCTGCCTCCCATCTCTTGTGAATACAACTCGAGGTATTGAAACATCTCACCTTCTTTTAGTGACTAACATGTTTCCACCTTGTTTACACTAACATGCAGAGTGCACGGAGAAGACTTTTTTTAGAGAATCACTGTTTCAGTCTTATATTTAACCCTACTTTGCAACACACTGCAGGCAACCCAAGCAATGCATGCTGAAGATGAGCCAAGTAGCACTGTGACGTCTGCAAATATTATCCGACCTATCCTATACTCACTTTTTGTAACATTACTTATATCACGGGTGATCATGTCAATCCATTCCATAAAAAATATTGACAAAGAGCTGACAATACGCATCGGTTCCGAAGTCCGACACCTATGTTGAAAGTTTTCAACCTAGCATCAAATCTTGAACACAAACATCACGCTATTCGAATAGGGATTCCACGAGAACCAGAAGCCGGCTGTATATCCCAAACTCCTATACAAACCCTCCAATGTTTGTCCCGTGTCATGCGTCCACATGCCTTTTCGATGTCTACGAAGGAAGTGTACGCTTCTTAGCAATATTCCAATGAGCTCTTGAAGACCTACTTTTTAATGAATATCTGGTCGTTTGTGTTGCGTCCAGGACGGAAGAGACACTTCATTAGCTTCCGTGCGCTTGACAGTTTACCTACAACTTTTTACCAGAGATCTAGCGTTGATTTTACTGGCGATACTCAACAAGGGGATATTTCTATAAATAGAGCACTCTCTATTCTTTCCCTTTTGAAACTTTGGAATTATCATCTTGGATTGCCATTACTTTGCTGTCTTCCCAGATGTCTAAACTATCTGGTATATACGAGCCAGTAAGAAAATACCTTTTCTATTTCAAGCTCGTAATATTTAAGGTAAAATGCTATCCTCTTCAGCGAGCGGCCTTTCCCCATTTTCAAGCCTTAATCACCTCTATGATTTTGGTGCCTGTGCAGTTAGACTTCGTCCCTTGATGTGCCTTGTGGTCGCAAGAAGAATTTATCGAGTTCGGATTTCGGTGATCAGCAAAATATTTTCACCACTTCCCAAGAATACTCTTCTCTGTAGAAAGAAGAAACCCCAACTAAGTCCTTAACGGCTGACTTGTTGCTATGAACTCGGCGTCTGGCCTGCAAAAATACTTTATATTATTAATTCAGAGTCCAGTTTGACCATCCACTGTAATTTATGTCATATTTACTGTCTCTAGCAATCTTTCTGCACTAGGGTACTGATTACAACGGTAGGTTCTTTTATCACACAGAACAGATGTTATCCACAGCATTGTACAGACAAGGAGAAACTGCCGAACAAAACAGTCCCTAAATGAAGCATTATAGTGGTAAGAAGTAATGCAATGATTTTTAATACAATGACAATATAATTTGGTTTGTTGATTAAAAAAAATGGAAGACAGGTGCGCCACAATTAATGGTAAGATCTCTTGGATTAACGTGATAGGATGCAATTAATAATTCTAGTAATGTTATAAATGTCTCATAGCTAACATATATTGGAGTAATTAACCTATTTTCACACAATCTCACTCAAAGCTTGGGTACGGTAATATTTCACAGAATCGCCATACTTAAAAGTATTGTTATATCTATGTGGGTTCTCTTGCCACTCTACAATGTATATGAATTTATCTATGTATCTATCTATCAATCGATTTCTCTGCCTTTCTTCATACATATATATATAATGTAGGTAATATACACATTTGTGTGTTTGTGTGTGTATGTGTCCGTGTGTAGATAGAAAGATAGATATTGCTCGTAGCTTGATGTGTTTGCGTGTGAGAGTGTTTGACTGGGTGTGTAATACACTTGTAACTATGTGCCAGTGTATAAACTATGCGTATCATATATGTCTCTCTTATGTCTCTCTCTTGTATAAAGTATATATGTTAGTAACTTGGGAGACGCTATGAAATCATATATTCAGAACTAGAAGGTTATTAATAACAGCAATAATTATTGCGAATAATTATAGAAATTTAATTAACGTTTGCCTCTGTTAACTCCCTTCGTTATCAATATCCCCCACGGAGAATTATCTCCTTAGACCTAGCAGTTTATTTCTGTAGTCCTAATATTTGCGTGATTTCTGCTCAGCCTATTACAGAAATGTATTATGTCAAAGGGAATAATTAGATCTTCAACACTGATTTAATCAGGAAATCACATGCTTAGACGTCTCACTGTGACACTGCGTAAGCAGACATATTGACGCCGATGGTTCTAGTCATGTGATTGTGTACATATGAATAATGATTCGTTCTACAGGAATATAATAAAAATAAATATGATACGTCAATGAAATGAAACAGGGGAATCCGAAGAAATTATTGGCAGTTCATATTGCTAAATAAGTATGGGTGATCAGTATCTAGAATAATTTACAACGATATGGACGTTGCATTTCAATGAATAATTTCATTCAGAGTAACCTCGAGGGATACACATACACACACACACACTCACTCACACACATATATATATATTTTATATATACGTATATGTGTATATATATATACATATATATGTATGCATATATTTATACATACATATATATATATATATATATATATATATATATATATAATATATATATATATATATATATATAATACAATTGTTCGTTTGTTTTCCACCTGCCTTCGTCTTTTGTCTATTTTCACAAAGCTTCCCGTTATATATATATATATTTCTTTTTGTCAAAATAAAAACAATTTTACATTCATTTGCAGGATTACTCAATACAGTTGGTAGAGAAGGAATTTATTATTCTTTAACAAGAAAAGCATTAACACTGACTTCTAAGTTTTGGCACCTAAACCATCATTACACTTAAATGCATATAAATTCATCTTGGCTTTACATAGTACCTGTTAAGTTAGAATTTTCTAGGGTAACCTGAGTTCTGTTGAATGGTAGGCTGTACGGTAGAATATTTATGGTATGGAGAATATTTATGAATCCATATGACCTAAATGTGACGCACCCAGACATAAACATCTAATCACAAAGATTTACATGCATGAATAAATTTTAATATTTAGCACTTCTGTAAATGTAATCGATAAAAATTACTCATGCTATTTTGCAACCCCAGCCTACCATACAGGATAATGATCATCTAGCAGAATTCAGTGTAGCCTAGAAAATTTTAATTTAACAGAGACTACATAAAACCCACCGATGATAGCTTCGTTAATTTCTTGCAGTTTGAGACCTGTTTGCAATATCGATTCATAAAGGCACCGACCGTTGTATCCATGTACACATACGGTCATCCGCGCATGTGCACAGTGCATTTATATACTAGGTTACAACTCATGCAGAGGTTACTCAACGGGCATCGTAACTTGACCCTACACGAGCATCTGTTATTAGCTGTTCTTTGGGACGTGCTGTTCTTAATCGGTCTCGGTTCGTGTTCGCTATGCTGTTGTTATGCAAGCTCTTGGGGTCGTTTTGTATGTGGTTGATATTATTTATGCAGTGATTAGTGCTGTGCATTCCTATGCATAGAGTTTCCCAGGAGCCGGTTGAGCACGTGTTGCATACAGTTTCGTTAGTGTTGTGCAAGTCTTTGCTTAGTTTTCTGTTATCGAATCGGTGCATATACTGCTCCAAGTTGCAGGACTTGGCATAAGACAACTTCATGTTATGTTTGGGAAATATGGAGCGGTAATTTTGCGATTTCTGGAAACACTTGTCTAAGTCTGAACAGAATTTGTCGGTAGAAGGTTTAGTAATTTGGTTAACGTTATGGTTGGGGGTTGTTATTTCGAGTATTCAACGACAATATGAGACTTCGAAGACAGTTCAGTTGCACTCATAAATTCCTAACTAAAATTTCGGATTTATGGAGGGTCAAAGTTGGGAACAAAACAGGTCAGTAGAGACATACAAGGAAACCGAACGAAAACAAACATGAGGGTCGTTACACGAGAATGGGAGGAAATCAGTGAACGCTGGGAGAAATATTTTCTCTGGAAAGAGAAAGTATAGAAGAGAGAGAGATATATATATAAATAGAAGGGAGAGATAGCTAGAAGACGTACAGCTCTTAGAACCTTGTCAGGAAAAGAAAGATGGTCACGTGAGAAATAGAAAGCTGGACGATGGTCACGTGTGAGCAACGACAGAGTGATAAAGGGAAAGATCGAGAGAGAGACAAATAGAAAACGTTGTATGTCTCCACTGTCTTGTTTTGTTCCCAAATTTCACCCTCCATGAATCCAAAGCTATATTTTGCAATTTATGTGAGCAACAGTTTTCGAAGTCTCACATTGTCGCTGAATGCTTGAAATGAGAAATAGATAGACAGCTGAAAACTGATGGAAGGGTGTTCACCGTGTTACTTGTGCTGTTTTCAATTTTTCCCGTTGTTTGTGTATTTAACTCGTTTATTTTCGTACTTCATGTTGTTTACACAGTTGGTGATGACCTGTACACATACATGCATATATATATATATATATATATATATATGGTGAATTGAAGAAATGGAGCTGAACGCAGATTGAACAGAAATCGTTTTATTTCATTCTACACTTGTTTCGAAACACGTGTAGAATGAAATACAACGATTTCTGTTCAATCTGCGTTCAGCTCCATTTCTTCAATTCACCAATAATGTTTTAATTTCAATTATCCGCACCAACGCACGGTTGCAACGCCAGATGGTTGTACCTCCAACCGTGCTGTTTACTGCTGTGATTTTTGCTACTAAGGTATCGGTTAAACTGTTGATTAATCTACTACAAGATTATTCATCTTTCTATTTCACATAATATATATATATATATATAAAAGCAATTAAGATTCAAGTCAATTCCAATGAATTTACTTGAATATGGTACTTAACTTAGATGCACCAGAAAACTATATGGTGTTAACCATACAGTAATGTGGGGTGATTATAAACGAGAAAGAAGCAACAAGAATGGATTAGTTTTTGTACTAAAAACTAAACCATTCTTGTTGCTTCTTTCTCGTATATATATATATATATATATATATATATATGTGTGTGTGTGTGTGTGTGTGGTGTGTGTGTGTGTGTATGCGTGTGCGCATGTGTGTATATGTATATATGAGTATCCTTCGTATCGTGATACTGCCGACGATATTATGATGGATGGTTTAGATACACTGTACCAGTTTAGTATCAGTGAACAAGATAAGGATACAGCCTAATAACAAAGTAATGATCCAACAATCTCTTCACGAAACAACAAACAATATTCCAAACGAACTAACCAGCCGACACCTTCCGACTTCACTGTTAACTCAAGTCGAACTAACACAGAAACTTCACTCCGACCGCAACTATTTATATTCGCTCGATCCAGTCTATTTCTCGCAAGGAGGCGTCGTGACTCACATAATAACATCAACCCTTTTGAGATTTCACTTCTTCCGTAAAAAGTGAGTTTCATTTTTTATCTTTCCAGCACCCCTACCCCTTTCTCTATTTTCTTTTTTTTTTTTGTAGAAAATTAATACCTTTTTCGCTTTACTATTATTTCTGAACGTACATAATGTTTCTTTTTTATAGTGATCCTTCTCCGAGGATGAATCTCTTTCGGTGCTGTCACCTCAAACATTTCATAGCAAACTTCCATTAGTATTTCCTTTCGTTTTTCAGTACCTTTTGTCTTTAATTGGTTTAGGTGTCCCTTTTGTTCCCAATGTTGTCCTTTAATCCCATAAATCATGTTTCTTAATCTCCGAGTCACAAAACCATCCTCTTAGACTTTTTACCATTTTTGTAAATTTTAGAATGAACTACTTCGAAATCATTTGTTGCATTTCCTGTATTTCTTTTAAATATGACTCTTCTTGGCAATAGTTTATCGAAGATCGATTTTAGTTTTCGCACTAACATTAACTCTGCCGGAGACTTCACCGAACTGATATTCGGATTGGGCTTTACTCACTATTTCAACGCTTGGTCATTACCTACATCATTCGCCGCTTTTTGTAACGCCCGCTTGAAAGTATCAACGAATTTTTCTGCCTGCCCGTTTGGTCTCGATTGGTAGGCCGGTGTGGAAATATACTTTATGGCATGTATTTTTCAAAGATGTTTGAATTCACATAAATTGTGTTCTATTATGTGATATCAACGTATCTAGAACAGTGTATAGGGAGACTAATTCATACATGAATAATATTGTTGTTTTCGTGTTTAGTTTATGGCACCTGCATACATCTGACCACTTTTTACCGCTATCAACAACGATCAGATATTTTGCGCCGATGTCCGGTCCAGCATAGTCAATACCTACCCTGGACCACGGATTATCCGTCTCATGCGGCGATTGTTATTGCCAAATGGCGCACAAACTCTACATGATTTTACACAACTTTCAATGACCCGGTTCATTGTTGGCTAGTATAAATAGCTAATCATTAAGACTTTCATTCTCGACATTTCCGGCTGTTCGCTGTGGTATTCCTACAATAGTCGTTTCTGTGGTGCCGTTGGTACAACCATTCTTTGCACGTACATAGAAATATCGTCGCATAGGGAAAAATTAGTCGAATTCCTATTTATATTTTGCTTATTTTTCAACATTTCAACATTATAATGTAATTATTCTCAGCGGATTCCATTTTTATATCATGCGTTGTCATTGGCAGTTTGTGAATAACATTACACATACCGTTTTTGATTAATTTTCTCTTCAGTTCAGCTGCTGAATTCTTTTCACTGGTGGGGCCATAAATCTAATAACTGCTACCAGTTAGTACCAAACTGATTGGTTGCATTCTTTACGACGAAAACTTTCGCGTTGCAACTTTTTCCTTGAAACGTGACAGCATTTCGCAGTTCGCCTACAAAGTGTAGTGTGTCGTGCTTCACGCCACATGCAGTTTTCGCTATTTTCTTAATACAGGTTTCCCTCTTTTCTTCCACGTGTCGGTGTTAATGATTGAAATATCCCTACCAGTATGCAGCTGTAATTCAATATTTACTCCTTTTACTTTCACGTGTACAAATTTCATTATTTGGGATTTCTGGGATTTCCCAATAAGCCAGTACCGTAAAACATTAAATGGTGGCCCCACCAGTGAAAAGAACTCAGCAACTGAAATGAAGATAAAATTAATCAAAAGCAGTATGTGTAATGTTATTCGCAAACTGCCAATGACAGCGCGTGATATAAAAATGGAAGAGTACTCTAGAATTATTTACATTTAACTTTCTTACACATGCTCTGCACTGTGAACTCTTGCGTCCAAAGTTTTGACAACTCTTTAATGTTTGGTTTTTAAAAGGACAATTTCTTTTTTCTGAAATGTAGGCCTCCACATCTCTAACATGGACTAGGAACTAGTAATCTTCTTTAGTTATACTTTCTCGATCGACATATCTGTATTTTTTTGCGAAATCCTTTTCTTGGGTTTTTCTTAGATCATGGTTCGGCTTCAGCATCCTTTGTCAGTCTTCTGCAACAGTCTGGAGGGTTAAGTCTTGATGCACTTGTTCAAGATTTGACAGAATTCTTGTCCGTATTTCTGTATCTTCATTCACTGTAAGGCCTTGTACAAAAATAAGGCACTTAAACATCTCAAGAGTAAGTTCATTAAGTTTAAATTTTCGCACATACATTTGACTATTCCTGCATACATAATAAAGTTATCATCCTCTATTTTTTTTTTTTAATTCCAACACTCCACTCAAGTGTAAAATAGAGAAGTTTTATCCCCGAACAATTTCGACAGTGATTCGATTGTTTCCTAAAAACAAATTTCACTAAACCTTTTGGGAAATATGAAATTACAATATTGTTCTTGCTCAGACGGAGCTAATTTACTTAAAAATAACCTTGATTTTTCTTGGTCCGACTATATTTAACTATATTCCTTAAACATCTACAAGTACCTTCTGTTGTACGCTGCAAAAGTTATACCCTCTGGGTTATAACTGAATTTTATTATTGAGTCCGATACGCTGTCTGGCGGAAACGAAGTTACCGCATTTTCGGAATTCTTTCCGTATAGCTCCAATAATTGCTGTTCTTGCTGTCCTAGTTGGTTCTGCAACCCCTGTTGTAGCTTTCTGCGACTATATCATTGTTGTTGCTTTTGCAACTGCTTATAGGTCTTCCATAATTTAATAAGTTGCACCCGCGTCGACAGATGTTGTATCCTCCGTATCTAAAGTCGTGGTACCGCCAGGATATTGCGCCGGATGATTTAGATATTGTGATGGATGATTTAGATACACTGTACCAGTGTAGTGAAAGTAAAGAAGAATACGATGCAGCTGTAATAATAACATAACGATCTAACAATCTCTTAACAAACTAACAATCAATATTCCAAGCGAACTAACCAACCGACACATTCGTACCTCACTGCGAAGGCGACTCAAACTAACACATAAACTTCACTCCGACAGCTACTACTTATAATCACTCGGCCCAGTCTATTTCTCGCAAGGGAGCGTCGTGATTCTTATCGCAACATATATATATATATATTATATCTGAACATACACACATATATACATATGTATATATAAATGTAAATATATATATATATATATATCTATATATATATATATATAATATATATATATATATATATACATATATATATATATACATATATATATATACATATATATATATATATATATATATATATATATACATATATATATATATATATTATATATATATATATATATGTATATGCATATATGCATGCATACATACATATATACACAGACACACGCACACACAAGCACATATACATGCATGTATGTAATCACGAATTAACGTCTACTGTGCTTTCTTTAAGATCTTGTGTTAGCGCTTTTAAAAGCATGAATCAATCGAATTTTTTATGGTGTTTATTTTGTAAACAAATATACTGTGGTTTTCACATTATATTTCTCCGAAAATTACTTTTCCATAACATATAACATTTGTTCGTCTGATAAAAGTAAAATATCTCAAAGCATATAAAGTTGTCAAAAATATAATCGGAAATGTTTTTTGTATGGCATTTCAAACCACAGCTAAACACTCTCTTTATAGCAACAGTAATTATTTTATACTGATTGTGTTTTGCAAAAGCTAATGGCGAACTTTATGTTAGGTATTGAGGCGTTTAAACGAGCTTGAATTCACCTGAATGCAAAGAGTTTTCAATAAAATATATATTTGCGGAGAATAAATACATGATGATTTGACAAAATTCTGTAATTACTGAAAATGCATATAAGAAATCGCTGTAATGCAGAGTAATTGCAGCTGACGCAAGCATTTAATTTGCATTTATATGACTGCTTGTATTTTTTTTACCTTTTACGATTCGTAAATTTCCTCTTAGATTCTGCATGCATTTTTAAGTATATATTGTCGAGAATATATGTATATCCATATCCACGCATATACACATACATATGTATGTATGCATATTTATGTGTATTCACATATACAAATGTATACGTGCCTATATATATATAAAATATGAATTAGAGATAAAACAACTATTATGCAACTCAAACAGTGATATACATAAACCAATACATAAATAACAATAATATATATATATATATATATATATATATATATATATATATATATATTTCTATCCAAAAAGTATAAAATGAATGATAAATATAATATAATAATTTAAAACACTACGCACGTTATATATATATGCCTATGTGCGTGTGCGCGTGTGGGTTTGTGTGTATGTATATGTTTGTATGTATGTATGTGTGTATGTATGTATATGCATGTATATGAACATGTGTATCCACGGCTCTCTAATGCTCACATGCCTCTGCTACTTTTCAGAGTATTGTTGTGTAGCTTATAGAGAAATGAAATCAAAACAATTGTATTTGTACGCATAACCAAGACACCAAATTTAACCCGAAACGTCGACAAAAGCGTGGCCACTAGTTTTACAAATATATATAGAAAGTACATCTGTTATAAATACTAATACGGATGAACGCATAAAGTGGAGACTGCTTACCGGAAATAATATGAATGAGAAAATTAATGAAATATTTAGGTATGTAGGAAGGAAAGTTTCTTATAACACTTTAAATATATTTTTAAAAAATTAAGAATAACATCTATAGCAAAGACAACAACAGACTTGAGGGGTATTAAATGGTGGGTCTTTATTTTCTGCAGTAATAATATTTTTTTGAAGTACTGAAATATTCTTTGGATAATAAGTAAATACATAAATAAATAGGCAAGCTATTCAGAAACTGCTTTCAACAGAATTTATAAAGAAACAATAAAGACGTTGAGCAATAAATATGAAATAATTTCAGAAACTTTGCTAAAAAAGTTCTAAAACCGTAGGAAATATTCTGAGCCATTAATAATATGTGTGTGTGTGTGGTGTGTGTGTGTGTGTGTGTGTGTGTGTGTGTGTGTGTGTGCATGTATAAATGTGCTTGTGCGTTTAAGTTTGAGCATGTGTTTTTCTGGCTAACGCAAACATGGAAATTAAAGCAACACACAAACAAACAAATATATATATATATGTATATATTGGACATGCCCTCAGCCATAGAGTCAGACTGACTTACCAGCTACGCTGATGATACAAAGGTATGGCAGGCACTCAAGGATCCTACTGATATGTTAAGCCTGCAGAATGACCTGAACGCAATATATAAATGGGCTGATGAGAATAATATGCAGTTTAATGGCGCAAAATTTCAAGCATTCCGCTATCAGCCCACAAACAAACTACAGTTGAAGTACAAGGGACCAGCAGGCAATGTAGTCCCAGAATTAGAGTCGGTGCGGGACATGGGAATCCACATGGGCACCGGCGGAACTTTCTATGTGCACACTGCTTAGTTGGCAACACTATGCAGGCTGGTGGCAGTTTAGCTCCTTAGATCCTTCAGGATCACGAACAGAGACACAATGCTTCTGCTTTGGAGAACCTTTGTCCCCAGTCGTCTGGACCACTGCTCCCAACTGTGGTCCCCACAGAGTATAAAACTCATTGCGGAATTAGAATCGATCCAACGCCAATTCACAAAGAAGATAGACTCAGTAAGACACATAACCTATTGGGAGAGATTGAGGGACGTGGGACTCTACTTCCTGGAGAGGAAACGTGAGATACATACAGTGCTATACATGTGGAAAATAACGGTGGATCTGACTCCAAATTTCAGAGTTGAAACCTACAAAATTCGCCGAATTGGACGGCACTGCACAGTACCAAAGGTCGCATCTTCTCCATCGATGACAGGAACCCAATATCTTAATAGCTTGGGATTCAAGGAACCACGTTCTTTTAATGCCCTACCACAGAACACATTAGGGATCTGCATAGTGTAGACATGGAAGACATCAAAAAACGTCTGGTGCACCGTATTTACTGCGTCCGGGCATTTTCCCAGTACTGGACCTTGCCGCTATTCTTTGTACCTCCTACCGCGATGTGGGTTCATCCAGAGTTGCAGATAAATAGCTGTCTAGACGTTTTTTGAGGACTTCCATGTCTATACCATGCAGGAATAGAAGCACCGCACAAACCAGAAACTTGCGGTAAATTTACAACGCACTCCGGAGCTTTAACCTATTGCAGGAATGACGAAAACACCAGGCAACACATACAGTACTACCCAAAGACTCCTCAGACACTCGTACATACAAAACAATCCAAGACAAGAACATCATCATTCACCCAACCCAAACCCTTACATTTACACGGACAGTTCATGCTAACACAACCGCAACCAACATCTTTTAGACCCAGACAAGAGAAACCAGGAAACATGTTGGAACTTGATACACAGGAGACACCGAATGTAACAAAATTGTCATATGAATACTTATCAACCACGAAGGTCGATGTCCTATCAAAAGAGCTACAATTCACCCCAGCACCAGGCAGAACTAATCAAAATGAAGTCAAGGTCAGTGTTTGAGAATTCTGCAGGGAATTAAGGCTTACAGGAGCACTGGCCAATTATAATGATTCACTAGTCAAAAACAGAAGTGAACACGTCCCCCACACTGTAAGAAATAAAAATCGCGACGAATTCTGCAACCACATTTAAAACGTTCCTTAATATACCTTGTAAAATCAAAAAAATCATTTCAAATTTCAGCACCACTCAATGGAAAGAACTAAATCATCTACAAAACAATGAAGAAATAGCAATCGAGGAACGGATCGAGGGAGTGTGGTGCTAGTAATCGATGAATTATACGACAAAAATCTAGTAGCATCCATCTTAAATAACGACGAACACTATGAAAACAAAATCAAAGATTACACCACCGACAACGTGAAATTGACTTATCCGGTGTTTTTCTAGCTGTTAATGCGTAGCAATTGGAGATGAGGTAAGCTATGTTGAAATGAGAATGTATAGTGTGGCTAAAAGGGAGAGCAATCACAGGGGGGAAAATTCACTAAACAGCAAATAGAGCCAAACTCTTATAAGATGTAAAAGTTATTTTATCTAACACGAAAAACACAAGAGAAATGCAAATATTTGGAAGGTTATTGAGATGATAGAAGTTGAAATTAGGTCGTTTATCAGTATTTAGGCGCTTGCAAATCCAGCTAGTTTATAACCAATTAGGAGAGATCAATGGAAATACGCTGGCTCTGGGGAATATTTTCCACGTTTGGAGCTGGATAGAATCGCAAAGTAATGAGTTATGGCCTGTCCGGTGGTTTATTTTTAATTCAATCAAAAATGCATTTCGTAAAGTGAGAATTTGATCACATCCCAGAGTTTTGCAGGCTTTTCAGAAGTGAATATACGGAATATTTTTCGCATACATTAATATAATCTTGGTCTTAGAAGGAATCTTCCAGTTGGCCTTGTAGTTGATAATCACATCCATGTTTCCAAATTAAGCTGGGAGAGTTGTATTGCCTGTCCTCCGTGTGTCAAAAGGAATCTAAATAGTTTATGCATGAGCATTTCAATATTACATCCACGAATCGTGTATACGGTTTGGTTTCTCTCCGGTCGGCATTGTATTTTGCCGCACTGTTCTTGTTACTTAAAAACAAAAAAAACGAAGGATATACCGCACGCCTAGTTATGAGTGAATTTTGATTTCCTTTGTATGTACGCCCAGGGTAGGTTCAAGGCATTTTTGATGCAGGTCTTTATATCAGGATATGAAGAATATGCCATTTCATCTCACCTTATCGTTGTCTTCTTCAAACTATATGTTTTTATTTAAACCTCACTTGCCTCATATGGAATTGCTAATCCATCCCGTTGACCTTATTCTCTTAGTGAAATAAATTTAATATCTTGATACGGTATATGGATTTCATTAAAAATGCCTATCACTTTTTAACAAATAGAAGGCTCTACTCTTTATTGTGTATATATATATATCTGTATTTATGTACTATCTAGTATATTCCACTGAGGAAGGCAGAGCATCTCTTATACTAAGCCAGAAATCCAGGATCTGGAATTCTCCAGTAATTTCTTTTTGCTAGTTTATTTTGTCTCTCTGTCAACTCTCCTAGCGCTATATGAACATTTAATGTGGCTTTAGGGTCAGGTTTTGACTGCTGGGGATCTTAAAGGTCCTCGGGTCGACCGTGTTTTGCGGATTCTTGCCCACTCAGTCAAACAAAGCTTACGTAGTTTTCTCCATTTTATGAAAGCCCCTGCTTGCTCAAGTACCTTCCATTTAATTTTGTGCCAGTGGAGACACATGGCCTGGTGGTTAGAGCAGCGGTCGAGGGATCGTGGGTTCGAATCTCAGACTAGACGATGTGTGTGTTTATGAGCGAAACACCTAAGCTCTACGCGGCTCCAGCAGAAGGTAATGGCGAACTTCTGCTGACTCTTTCGCCACAACTTTCTCTCACTCTTTCCTTCTGCCTCTTGCAGATCACCTGCGACGGACCGGCGTCCCGTCCAGGTGGGGAACCTATACGCCAAGGAAACCGTGAAACCGGCCCTAGTGAGCCAAGACACCATGCAACCACACGATGCCAAAACGAAATTCGTAATTATACAGAAATTCTTGAAGATCATGAAAATTTCTCTACCTTTTGTTTATAGTCTTAAACAGGAATTGATACCTTCCTGAGCTTACTGTAAAGCTTTACTAATACTACGATATTTAAAATGAATGTAACTTTCTTTGTTTTCGAGAAGATAAGTTTATTTTCTTGGACACCGTAACCATTATTCATATAGCTGTAATCTTTCTGGTTTATGATTCTTGTTTTCTTAATGCTAGACAGTTCAGTTTTCCCTGTAAATAATAAGATTAAAAAAAAAGACAGCTTCGAATCCACGTTAGCATTTAATGTTTGTTGTCAGATAAATGTCACATATGAAGGCAACTGACATTCTGATTGAGTGATTGATTGATTATAACCTTTTACACATAAAGAAAATCACAAAACCATTACTAAGATTTTATAAACTATACATCGGCGATGAAATAATAATAATAGCTCAGATTGTATTGGATCTCGATTTTGTGCTAAAATATCATTGTGCATAAAACAACTGAAGCAACATAATATCGGAAATCAACTGAAAAAGATTTATAATAATGCAAGGAATTTACTGAATAAAAAACAGTTTGTTTATACACACACACACACACAAACGCACATACATATAGGAATACACACACACACACACACACACACAAACACACACATATGTGTGTGAGTGTATGTATTTATATATATACACACGCACAGAAAGAGCAACAGAGAGAGCCAAATAAGTATTAACTCTATTGACAGCAACTGAGGTACTGTTTTCTCTACACAGCGCGTATTTACCTGTCAATATATATTTCAAATATATGCTTCAATAGTCATAATAGACGATGTATAAAATTGATAATATTCTGACAACAATCATCCTTCCTTTAGAAATGTCTGAATTTTTTTCTATTTACACTCATGCATTGTTTATTTCCTCTTTCTCCTCTTTCTTTCTCTGCCCCTTCCTTACACCCTTATTCTTTCCCTCAGCCTAAAAATTTTTTATACGATGATTATAATTCACTATTTTTCTCACATGTATTGGGAAAATGACATTTTCCGAAGTTTAATATCTTTTGTCAAACATTTCATTTATATACTAAACTTCACTTAAGAAAATATAATATATTACCTAAGTAAATTTATTTTAAAATTGTATATCTCACAGAAGTGAGTTATATCATACTAGGAGAGTTAGTAAGGGTTACAAGTAATAGTAATATTTATATATTTTTATAATTTATTAAAGCATTCACCGCCAAACTACCTTGTTTTAAATCAAGTAATGGCAACGTATCCGATCATCAAGAATCTGACAAATATATTTAACTGAAACACTTAAATAATTTGTTATTACCTCACGTGACCCATATATCTTTTATCCTTTGATTTCTTCAGCCATTAGTCTGCAGCCATGCTGGGATACCGACTTGGAGAATTTTAATCAAATGAATGGACCCCAGAACTTAGTTTTAAAGCATGGTTGTTACTTATTCTATCGAGCTCTTTTGCCGAACCGCTATGTTAGGTAAACGCGCCAACACTAATTGTCAAGAGGTGATAATGGACAAACACAAAAATAAAGCAGGTGCGTACGCATACGCTAATGCACGCACATATGCACATACACACATGAAGACGTATACAAACACATACGTGCACACATATATATGAGTGTGTGTTCGTATACGATGGACTTCTTTCAATTTCCGCTTACCTAGTCCACTCAAAAGGCTCCGATCGGCCCAACGCTATAATAGGAGACATTTGCCCAAGTTGACACGCTGTGGAACTGAGTCCGGACCCATAAGGTTAGGAAGCAAACTTCGAAAAAACCACCATGCCAGTAGCTATAAATTTAATCTTAATAAAAAAAAACCTGTTGTGGCATGTAATCTCAAAATTAAATACAGTAATCCGTCGCCATATCGCGGTCCACCTCTCGTAGTTCACCTATAGTGGTTATTATTCCTCCATGGTGTTGTTTTGCGTTTCATATAGTCAAGGTTGTCAAGGACTGTTTTTATATTGTGTTGAAGTTGTGGCGGCTCTCTTTTACTCGCTTACGTGTTTCAATCATTTGACTGCGGCCATGCTAGAGCACCACCTTTATTCAAGCAAATCGACCCCAGGACTTAATCTTTGTAAGCCTAGTACTTATTCTATCAGTCACTTTTGCCGAACCGCTAAGTTACGGGGACGTAAACACACCAGCATCGGTTGGCAAGCGATGTTGGGGGGACAAACACAGACACATAAACATACACACATACAATATATATATATATATATATATATATAATATATATATATATATATATTATATATATATATATATATATATATTGTATAGAGGGCATTATTACACATAATGCCTCACACTAAGAGGGACAAAGTCATTACTACCAAAATACACTAATCATACCTAAATGCAGTTCTTCAAAGCAAGACATTTAAAAAATGAATTTAGTTCTGTATCACCGTGACTTCACATTTAACTTACGTCTATGATCATCAGCAGAACCGATTCTGAACACATCATAAATAAACCACCAACCTTACCTAGCGAAGACGAACAGACATCTATTCACTCCGGCCAAGTACATGGAATGTTTATAAATCATATATCCGGTAAATGGCGGGCTTTTTCGAACTGCATGTCGGATAAGAAAAGTATTTCGGAATAAGTTTAACAATTAAGGATAACTTCTTAATAAGGAATATTAACAAGAAATTATCAGGTAGTTAGCGTGAAAAACCTCATAAAAGAAAAGAATTCGAAAATAATTTTTTTCTTTTGAACAAATTAATTATATCTATATTGTATAGAGGGCATTATTACACATAAATGCCTCACACAAGTAGTAGTCTCAAGATAGACGTAAGTTAAATGTGAAATCACGGTGATACAGAACTAAATTCATTTTTTAAATGTCTTGCTTTGAAGAACTGCATTTAGGTATGATTAGTGTAATTTTGGTAGTAATGACTTTGTCCCTCTTAGTGTGAGGCATTTATGTGTAATAATGCCCTCTATACAATATAGATATAATTAATTTGTTCAAAAGAAAAAAATTATTTTCGAATTCTTTTCTTTTATGGGGTTTTTCACGCTAACTACCTGATAATTTCTTGTTAAGATTCCTTATTAAGAAGTTATCCTTAATTGTTAAACTTATATATATATATATATATATATATATATATATATATATATATATATATATTATATATATATATATATACATATATATATATATACATATACATATACACGATGGACTTCTTTCAGTTTCCGTCTACCAAATCCACTCACAAGTCTTTGATCGGCGCGAGCCTATAGTAGAAGACACTTGCTCCAGGTGCCACGCAGTGGGACTGAACCCGTAACCATGTGGTTAGTAAGCAAGCTACTTACCACAGAGCCACTCAATTTCATCGTTAATTTTGTTATCATTTTGCATCAGAACAAACGTCAATGATTAAACATTGATTAAATGCATTACTACTTGATGTAATCATCATCTAATTTTATAAATTTCTGGGTATACCCATGTACATTATCATATATGTCGTTCACTTTTTTAAGCTGATGTCATTTCCTCGGAGGAATATTTGACTCTTATTTCTTCCAGGACTAACGAACAGGTAAGGCGCATTTCATCTACTAGAAATCTGTTATGTCGTTGTCCTTCTTGTTGTTGCTAATGGATCTGGGACTGTTATATGGCATCTCGTGCTACTTATTCGTAATAAGGTGGCACACTGACAGAATCATAGAAACAAGGGAAACAGTGTCATCCAGCATTTATTCAGTGACTTTATGTTCTTAGCTCAAATTCTGCCAAGAGATCACTTCGACTTTTACAACAGCGAGGTTTATAAAATAAAATACTGGACAAGACGACCCTCTCCTTCCAATATTATAAGGCATTAATTATGCAAAGTATTCCAATGACACAAATCTACCAAGAACATCAATTGATGCATCTCAGCATTTCTATAAAAGTATTGTTCCACGTCTGCAAGATCATGTTGCTGCGATTAATTCGTTTTACATTTTCATTTTATTTGTTTACTCGTGTATCTATTTAATCATCATCATCATCATTATATTATTATTAATATTACTATTATTATTATTATTACTATTATCATTATTATTATTATTGTTATTATTATTATCATTATTATTATTATCATTATTATTATTATTATTATTATTATTATTATTATTATTATTATTATTATTAGTAGTAGTAGTAGTAGTAGTAGTAGTAGTAGTAGTAGTAGTAGTAGTAGTCTCAAGATATTTGCGAAAAAAGGTGATTGACACTATCTATATTCAAGCAGAGCGCTGACATTCAATGTATTGTCACGAACGACTGCGAGAAAAATTCGTAGCCACAGCAGGAATATAACTAAATTCTATAACGATGTGTTTAGCCCTCTCCGTTAAAGATTGTATGTAAAAGAGATCACGTCTAGTGCTACCATCTAACTTCCTGTGAGATTGCTGATTCAGAATGAACACAAGTTAAGAAAAATCTTAAAGTAGTCAGTATTGTTAACTCCAAGTTACTTGCAATACAGAGAATTTTAAGGGAGAATTTCACCTGAACTTGTTATAAAAATCGTGGTATTTTTCCATCTGATATACGTATAATTTTTTCCATGCAAATGGCTGTTATTTTATAATGGAATTATACTAATGTGTATTTAAAATTAGTAGACATCACGTGAGGAACATGTTGTGTATATTTAGAGAATAATTACATTGGCGTAGACAGCAATCATTAACCTAACATATCCTAATGATTCCGTAGTATCGTTTGGTAAATGTTAATGTAATATTTTCCACCTTGTTCAATAACGAAAATTTGATGCTGACATTGGCTTTTTAAGCGCTTTGTAAGTTTCGTCTTTATCAGGGAATCACAATTTGAAGGTCGAAACATTGGCGAAAACTTTTCGCGACCGACGTTTGCGTCGCTTTAATTTCACTGATTGTTTCTTTTGAAGCGTGGTTTTGGGGTAAAAAGCTTGCTTCCGAAACACATGGTTCCCGGTTCGGTACTACGTCGAGGCAACTTGGGCATGTGTCTTCTATTATAGCCTCGGGTCAACCCAAGCCTTGTGAGTGGATTTGGTAGACTGAAACTAAAAGAAGCCTATCGTATGTATATATATATATATATATATATATATATATGTTTGTGTGTGTGTATATGTTCCCGTAATATTAGGCCTAAAATGTATAAGAACTCGTACAACCTTATGCGGAGATATAAGCATACGCACACGTGTAGTTTGGTGCACATATGGTGACATAACTAATTAAATAGATACATTTTATTTATAAAAATGGGGAGGTTACAGTTAATTCATCGTACGGATATTACATTACTCAAATTCTTTCCCATTGCATTACTTACATGTAAGCATCTTGACGGTCTTTCAGAGAATCTATTAATGATCATTCCATTGATCCACAAACAGTCAGGGCTTCCTCGAAGCAGAGTCTTCATCTATTGGGAAAGATATAATACGGTTGTTCATGCCTTATTATGCACCAAGTAATATCATAATTAATTTTATCCTCCTGTAGTCGCTACACAAAATCAGCCAAACATGTCGAATACATCTTCATGTTCTTGAAGCTGACGGCATGATTGCGATAAAGATTCTTGAATGAATCAGCCGCTTCCCTCTGTAAACGTTGTTTCCCTTTTATGCATGATGCATGTATATACAACATTCGTACTTATACAGATGTTTATCATTGGGCATTTTATTTTTTCTCTGCCTAAGCATTTACTAGATTTATTTGTATTCTTTGTATTTATTGTATATAGATGCAACTACACACGTGCATTTGATGATATTTTTGGGTGGGGGTTGCTTTCTTTGGACGTTTCCGTTTTCCTTTTCGAACAGGAGCTATATTCAAAACATCAAAAACTCTCGATGTTTACCAAGCGCCAAACTAATATATCCCATCTGCACGTCCTTTTCTTCCTTGTTATATTCATCTATTCGATTCTACTATATGCATACGTACATATATATATATACATACATACATGTATATATATATATATATATATATATATATCTATATATATATATATATATATATATATATACATATATATACTATATATACATATACATACATATATATATATATATATATATATACATATATATATATATATATATATATATATATAATGTACATACATATATGTATATGTATGTTTATGTGTATGCATGCGATTTTTATATATGTGTGATTGTACTTGTACATTTTCTCTTCCGTTTTTCATTAATTAACTTCCTCAGAGATAAGAGGATGCAGATGAAAACAATCCCACATTTTTAACTTATGGAAATTCTTGCAAATATATACATTCGTAATATGCGAGTTATTTGGGATGGGGGTTCTGAAAATTCTAGCTTATGCTGATTGTAAACAATCATGTTTTTATGTCGTTTTATAAGAAAAACAATTTAACATCAAACTGAATAATTACTCAAACCTTTTGTTGGATTGCATATACATTATACTTATGCAATTATAAGGGTGACAGTAACTTCGAAGTTTCGATCTGCTAATCAATATGAATAAAAACAGAGACAGGGAGAAAGTTATATCCCTCTGAATATATATATATATATATATATATGTGTGTGTGTGTGTGTGTGTTAGCATGCATGTATGTATATCATAAAACCAATAACACGCTGAAATAGTACTTTTTTCCCAATCCTACTACTGGCAAACCATCGGTTACGACGATGGGGGTTCCAGTTAATCCGATCAATGAAGCAAACTGCTTGTGAAATTAACATGCAAGTGGCTGAACACACCGCAGGACACGCGTACCCTTAACTTAGTTGACAGAGAGAGTCAGCGTGACAAGGATGGACTTTGAAATACAGGTACTGCTCATTTTTGTCAGTTGAGTAAACTGGAGCAACGTGAAAAAATACCTTGCTCAAGGAGACAGCGCGTTGCATAGAATTGAACTCACAACCTTATGATCGCGAGCCGAATACCCTAACCGCGAAGTCACGCACCTTCACTAGGTTTCCCAATAAATAGATAATATATTAATTTTCTAATTATTTAAATATTAATTTTAAATTTTCTATGGTAACACTTGTTTCCTGAATTGCTTAAGGAAAATTTATTGTCACATAGGTAGTAGTCTTAAGACTTTGTTAACATTTAATAGAGTTTATTATATAATGAAAGGTTGTTTTAAACATATATTTGTGTGTGTGTTTCTATGCTCTTGTTTTCTCCTTAACATATGGAAACAATTTTCTTCTCTGGTTGCCTCGGGATTCACTTGATATTGGTTGACTTATACTTCAATTTTTCTTTTCCATTTTTAATGAAGGCATAAACATTGATTACGTATTTTCCAAAGTAGATTATTAAAAAATTACATTTTAATCTATATGTTAATATATGGTATATTTATCTTGGAATATGTATCTTTTTAATATGTATTAGGCAAAAGAATATTTCAATTTAGTATTCGCTGTTTTGCAGCTACTTATACGTATTTCTTGAAATGATGGAGTTCGCTAAGAGGACTTTTAAATTTACCAGTTTTCGGATTGGGAAAAATATATAAAATTTAAATTTTTATTAGATAATTATCTTCATAAATCTCTCTTGTAATCAAATTATAGAATACAACAATAAATAAATTCAAAAGATTGTATATGTAACCATTCAAGTACACTTGAATTGTAGTTCATTGTAGAAAAATTAATATTGTTATGCATAAGAGGTATAACAGCATCTTATATTGGCTTCAAATTTTGGCACAAGGCCGGCAATTCCGTGTGAGGAGTTAAGCCCATTACATTAGCCCCAGTTCTCACTTTGCTTTTATCTAATGATCTCGAAAGAGTGAAAGGCAAAAGAGATGTAAACACAGATGAAATGCCGTTAAGCATTTTTACCGGCGTGCTAACGATTCTTATTTCTTTATTGCCCACAAGGGGCTAAACATAGAGGGGACATGCAAGGACAGATAAAGAGATTAAGTCGATTAGATCGACCCCAGTGCATAACTGGTACTTAATTTATCAGCCCCGAAAGGATGAAAGGCAAAGGTGACCTCAGTGGAATTTGAACTCAGAACGTAACGGTAGACGAAATACTGCTAAGTATTTCGCTTATATTGCTGATAGTTGTATAATGATGAAGTATACCATGATTTTCGTGTGTCAACTACTGATTAGATAATTCTGAATAGATAACAAAAATTTATTCGAAAAGGACACTATAACAGTACCTGTCTATTTTAAATTACAATGAGTTTGAATAGGAGCACTCCGTCGGTCACGACGATGGTCCCAGCTGATACGATCAACGGTACAGCCTGCTCGTGAAATTAACGTGCAAGTGTCCGAGCATTCCACAGTCACGCGTAACCCTAACGTAGTTCTCAGGGAGATTCAATTGACGCAGAGTGTGACTAGCCCAGCCCTTTGAAATACAGATACAGTTCATTTTTGTCAGCTGAGTGGACTGGAGCAATGTGAAATAAAGTACCTTGCTGAAGGACGCAGCGCGTCGCTGGGAATTGAACTCACGACCTTACAATCGTTAGGCGAATGCCCTATCAACTAAGCCAGGTGCCTTTACAATGAGTTTGAATAGTAAATGTATAGATAGGAAACTGATTGACACTCTTCACAAGCCGAAAGGCAAAGAACGGTCTCAGACCTTGAAATACGATGAAATACCACTAAGTAATTTGTCTTGCTTTCCAACGTTTCTCAATTATATATTACCAACAAGGAGCTAAACATACAGGGGACAAACAAGGACAGACACACGGATTAAGTCGATTACATCGACTCCAGTGCGTAACTGGTACTTAATTTATCGACCTCGGTGGAATTTGAACTCAGAACGTAACGGCAGACGGAATACCGCTAAACAGTTCGCCCGGCGTGGTAACGTTTCTGCCAGCTCGCCGCCTTCAGTTTCAGACGATTTTGTCTTCATATGATTGTAAATATATGTGTTTGACTGATAACTAATAATAATCTTGGAAACTTATTTTACTGTTTACTCTGTTGTCTATTTTTTGTAAGTTGCTTCATATTCATGTATCTTTAATGGCACAGATATTACTTGACCGGCTTTTTAGAAATACGTTGAACGTAATACTGGACGAAATGTTTTACCGATATAAGCCATTTACATTTGTATGAGAAAGTATGTTGCTGACAATTGTTATTAATTATAATGGAGTCATGAGTAAATGTTCTGTACTTTGTTATACTCTTTTACACTCTTTTACTTGTTTCAGTCATTTGACTGCGGCCATGCTGGAGCACCGCCTTTAATCGAGCAACTCGACCCCGGGACTTATTCTTTTGTAAGCCCAGTACTTATTTTATCGGTCTGTTTTGCTGAACCGCTAAGTAACGGGGACATAAACACACCAGCATCGGTTGTCAAGCAATGCTAGGGGGACAAACACAGACACAGAACCATACACACACACATATATATATATATATATACATATATACGACGGGATTCTTTCAGTTTCCGTCTACCAAATCCACTCACAAGGCTTTGGTCGGCCCGAGGCTATAGTAGAAGTCACTTGCCCAAGGTGCCACGCAGTGGGACTGAACCCGGAAACATGTGGTTGGTAAACAAGCTACTTACCGCACATCCACTCCTGTGCCTATTATACTGTTATACTAATCAAAAATATAAATAAATATTATAAAGAGCGCGTAATTACCTTATAATTTAGCATTACAAACAATTATTTCATCGGATGTTTTATATGTATTTTGCAGTATTTTGGAAAAGTTGTTTCATAAATGATAAATACGCTGTATGTGCCAAATGTATTGAAAATTATAGATAATAATGTTAGCATCCAACAGGAAAAAGACGTGAGAGGAGTAGACTGGCAGACGGAATTTTAAGATAAAAAATTATGAAAAGGTTAATGAAGGCTTATTTCAAAATGCATACTATCTTAACTACTTTAGTACGAATAGGAGAAAATTGTGAAAGGATTTCTTATAGCAAATTACGATATAGCAATGTGTTTTTTTTTTTTTTTTTTTTTTATAAGAGGAAAAATGTTAAAACATTGCGTGTTGCTGTACCATCTATTACATCTCCTACATATCCTTCATGGAGTTTGATGCACAGCGTAGTGTCTTCATTAACATCACAAATATAATAAACAATAAACGAGAAAAGTGTGTTAATTTAAAATAAATATTCGAAATAGGAATACCCGGGAATGGAAATCAATTCAATATTGCTGAAATTATTATAAATTATGTAGGTGAAGTAAAAAAAAAAACAAGTTGTCACAAAAAAGTCAAATTGAGAAATTGTAAATCCTCAGGTACTTTTAACATATGACCCCCAATTATTCCATTTAAAACAACAGTTTTAAGAAACTGTGAGAATATCTAAAAATAATTTATCACTGCATTTGTGAGGCGCAATCGATAAGGGAGATAAATTTTAATTAAATCTGAAATTGAAGCAATCTTTATTGGAATTTTAATAATTAGAGCAAAATTAGATTTGAAATTTCGATGTCACCTCCACACCACCTTTTTCAAATCAAAATTGGAAGAAAGATTTATGACAGAAAATATTGCTGAACGTTGAGAGGAGTTCACCTCATTCAATGTGCATTCAATAACTCTCTCTGTCAATATACTGACGAACCGTTCAATGATACTTTTGTTCTAGAATATTTTTTAAGATCACTGACAAGGTCACTTAGAGTGATGTACTCATGTCTTAGATGAGTGAATTAAAAATTTCAGAAACATGTTTTTTTATAAAATTCTTTCACACATTCATAGAATGAATACACACGAAGACACAGACAAACATCTCATATAAATCATGCATGGATTTCTATGAGGTTAATTAAGACGGGTTTTAATACGAATTATTTTCATGATTATTAACCGGACTTGTACTACAACGACTACACATCATAATTACGCATAGTATTATTACGTGGGTGGGCAGATCATTCAAATTTTGGACAGACTGTCTGTTGCTGTTATGCGTTCAAATTATGCCGAAGTAATTTTACATATCAACCTCTGTAGGTCAAATATTATTCAAGTAGGCGGGTCGATATAATCGAATTTACTCTTCTCGAATATTTGATACATATTTTCATTTTCCTTTGTACTTTTACTTGCGTAAGATTTTGTTTCGTAGAATCTTGAGAGCGCCAGGCAAAATACATTGTTATTTCTTGAGGCGAAGTACGTCTAGATTTCAAATCACGTCGTGTCCCACCTTATCATTCATCACTTCCAGGTTGGGAATATAGACGCCAAATATAGGGCGGGGGCGAATCTATCGAGTGACATGATCCCCTCGAAAAGTATTTATTTATTTCTTTATTGCTCACAGGGGGCTAAACATTTTGAAAATTACATTAAAAATGACTTACAAACACCGGAAGCGTGCGCGCGTTACTGCCAGTTCGCCGCCTTCCTCACGAAAAGTATCCCGAGTCTTGAGCTTCTTTTAGAAACAATCAGCAAACTATATCTTGCTAAATTTGTTTCTACTTTTTACGTTCTGAGTTCGAAACACCACACCATTTTTGCATTTCATCCCAACAGGTAAACTCCGAACTATATACTAAGTTCGATTGCATCGAACAACGACTGTTTTCTTTTGGCGAACATGGATTTCAATTATGTCGACCGTGTTACTTTACATTATTGTCTCCAGATTATAAAGGGAAAAATACGTTGGATTATTTTGAGCGGATTATCGAGAGAGTAAAGAGACCCATACCTGAAAACTATTTTGTCAATACTCTAACAATCCTCCAAATTTCCTAATACCAATTGGTTTATTTATGCTCTGTAGTGATTATAAATGTATTCTCGTAAAGGTTTCATTTCTGAATTTTGATTACGATTTTATTACTTACAATCGTTGCTGCTAAAATAACTTTGGCTTATGGATTTAGCATGATGCACATCAACTGTAGTAGCATAACAGTCAAACCACCATTAGTTTAATTATCAATCTCATGGGCGGAAACAACATTTTTTTCTCTCCATGTTACGTTTGCGTGCGTAAAGTTTTCCTTGCAATACCGCATTAATAATGTAATTTATTGGCCAAGGTTATACAGCATCCAATTAGAAATACTGAGTATCTTACGATGCAATTCAGCGGCCTGTTTTTCCATTTGTATGTATGAGCATGTGGGAGGGTCCATAAAGTGTTGGATGTAATACAAGATTGTAAAAGCCTGTTGAGCGTTGTATGTGAATTTGCGAAGACGTAGTTTATCATCATCATCATCCCCCTCATTGTTCCGCAAGATTATTTTTAACACGTGCTTTTACTAAAGTATCGACGCAGCTCTGTGTGTCTAGGATATGTGCCGTGGTTTGTTGGTTGCTGTTATTTTCACTGTTTTAAAAGTGCTTCACAAATGAGATATATGTTGCCTAGTAGTATTATATTTTCTGTTATATATTTTCCTTCGTCCTGGTGTTTTGGCTATCTATTTATCTGAATGTTTTTTTTTAATCATACTTACTGCACCTATTATTATAGGGGTTGTTTCTGTTTTCAGGCCCCACATTTGGGTTATCTCTATTTCCAGATCTTTGTATTTCGAGAGTTTCTCCGCTTCTTTTAAAGATACACTGTCATCTGTTGGCATTGGTACATCGATTGGACGGCATTTGTTTTTCTTGATGATCTCTCACACCTATATCTGGTCTTTTATCATTGATTTCTCTATTTGTGTGTATTGCCATATCCCAGACTATGGTTGCTTTGTCATTTTCTGAGAGCTTTTCTCTGTTGTCATCCCCATAGTGTTGGCATAACTACAAATGCACATAGGTCACAAATCTATCATGTCTGTGGATATATTCCTTCTTAGCCAGGACTATTTTTAGATAGCGTGTAGTATTAAGAGTCCAAGTAAAGCTTCTACATTTTTGCTCATATGTTTTTTTTTTTTTTATCATAACCAGTTTTCTAATTATTACTGGTATTGTTTTCACCTTCATAACCTACGTCTTGAATACTTAAATTTCGAAGTCTTTGTACTTTGACAATTTATCCACTTCTTTTAAGGCAGAAGCGACTGCAATGCCTAACAATAAGCAGGTGATGTGTTTTTTAATCCTTGATTATTATGTCTAGGCAATTTTTTTGTTAGTTTCACCAGGTATACCCTGGTCGATGTTATGTACCTTGTTTGGCATATGTTTATACCATTTCTTGCTAGATTTTATGTAGCAGTTTTGACATATTGTCTAGTGAATATGCCTACATTCTCGGCATGTGTGTGTATGTATTCAGATTTTGCAAGGGCTGACAGCCAGAGATAATGTGGTCAAATGTCTCAGTGTGGACAGTGTGGAGGTTGGACATTCTGCATTTGGCATCAGGACCTTTTTTTTTCATTAGTTTTATTTTATAGTTTTTTGTGGTATTGTGCTGCCAGAATCAGGCCTTGCGTTTCAGCTTCTAGTCCAGAGCTTTTCAGCCATTGTTGAATTTTATTGAGGCTCATTTCGTTTCTATCAAGCCTTGCAGAGTATTGGCCGTGGAGTGAATTTTCTCTTCATTTATTCTTTAGTATATTTTGTAGTTCTGCTTTCCTTTTGATTTTTGCTTCTTCGACCATTTCTGCAATGATGTCATCTGTTACTAATCTTACGTTATGAAGTAGACTTTCACTTTTTGATTCTAAACACTTTTGTAACCCAACGGTTGTTATTTTATAGAAGTTATCGGTGTTGAGCTACGGTTTCCTTCTGAGTGGGGTAAGTATATTCAGTCTGCTTTGGGGTGGTGACGTCGGTATACTGTTTATAGTCTTCTGTTTTTCTATCAATACCCAGGTGTACTGTTTTTTGGCAAAGACATAGTTGTACCATTAGTCATGTTGGACGGATATATCATACGACGGTGCGTTGTTGATGCTGGATTAAGATTTTACTTTAAATGTTAGATATCTAATTCAGTTTCTTGTTTCGCATATATAAAACAACAATTAACAAGATGTCATTGGAAACATTATGCCTTGTACGTCGGGATCAGGGTATGAAAATGATTTTCGAGGGTTAGTGTATCCCTATCACAACTCATTCTAGGGACACACAGTCTATGGCTTTCATAATCAGTGTGTACTACATCGTATATTTTTATAAGAATTTATTGCGTTATGTGTTATAGAATGTTTGCTTTGCAGTATCAGACTACAATCATATTATCCCTGTGAAAGTCATGTGTGAATAGAATGAACAATATTATTGATGTTTTGCAGTTAAAATGAGCTGCAAAATATTCACATTTTTAGTTTCTCCTTCCTACACTTCCAAATCATAAATTTTCTGCCATCCATGTCCTAGTCTTTGTACAAACCAATGTTGGTCAGCAGTTTTATCCCGTCGTTGCATGCACTTCCCAATCATGTGCTTAAGATGATAGCCTGCCACGTTGTGTTCTAACATACTTACCCATTCTGGGATCCGATAGTGCATGACCTTAGTTTAATTGTCATTTACTAATGACGGAGCTACCAGGTAGAGATTTGTAATACTCTGGAAACATAATTGAAAGCGATTTCAAAATATTATACTTCTAAAGATTAGGTATAACCTAAAAAAGAAATATGAAAAAAATCATTTTTGAAATAGATGTGTTGTCAAGATAGCGTGTTAGAAAGAGAGATTGTACGCATTTATACGCACACAGATGCACACACACACACACACACTCCTATATACAAACAACCCTATGTATATATATATGTGTATATGAGTGCATGTATATGTGTGTGAGTGTGTGTATGTGTATGTGCGCAAGAGAGGAAATTCGTTACATGGATCTCTTTAGAATCATGGCTTATTAGCACGTAAGATACCCGGAAATGGCTAGGTTTCAACACAGAGTTCACGATATGCAAGCACCAAATCCAATTTAAACGCCATTCGTGTTTATTGTTTCATATCAATCTCTTTGCAT
Organism: Octopus sinensis; assembly: GCF_006345805.1. Lineage (NCBI taxonomy): Eukaryota > Metazoa > Mollusca > Cephalopoda > Octopoda > Octopodidae > Octopus > Octopus sinensis. Next base: position 119,415,243 of record NC_042997.1, on the reverse strand, counting down.
AGAAGGGTCTGATGAAAGTGCCTGGCTTTCGGCAAAAAGGAAACACAAGAAGATCAGTTAATTATGATTTTATTCAATATATTCTTCTCTCAGATTTACACTCTTATTTCAGCAGAACTTCATTTTCTTAAGGCCTGTAAAAGAATTGGCAGGTTTGGGCTGCCAGTCAGGCCTTTCATGATACCCCTAAAACCAGGAACTATTTAGCATCCCTCGTGTATGTATACAAATGTGTGTATACAAATGTGTGTGTGTTTGTGCATATGTGCCTCTATGTGTATGTATGATCATTTGTACATGTATATGTTTATACATACATTTCTGCTTTTTCAACGTGAAGCGAATAATTACCGATCTCAGTTCGTCAATGTAAAATAAATTATAACGGAAAAGCTGATACTGTATTATCTTACCGTTCAGTGGTTTAGCCGGTTACTTAGTAAACATTGTTCATTTTAACTCCATTTCTTGTTTTGTCAATATGTATTTATCGAACCACTGTAGACTTAAAGAAGTATACGATTCAAAAGACACGAATGCAACAGACAAGAATGAAACCCCACGCACATATGGCGGGATTTTGTATACAAAGATTACCTATCAAATTTTACCAGTGATCTGTTGGTGAAGCCCAGGAAAGAGAACACAAAGTACCAAGGTGCTGAGCAATAGGGCTGAAATTAAAATCACAGAATATCATAGAGAACCTCTTAACTAAGGTATTGTTTCAAGTTATTATTTGATTTACATTGTATTTTGGGATACATATCAAAATGTATGCGAAGATATGAAAAATCAAGATTTTTATGTGCAAATAAGCATTTAGGCATTAACGCTGTTTATAACTTCTATTCTCAAAGATAAGTGGGTATACGTGCTTATACATGTATGTGTGTGTTTGTGTGTGTATGCATGTGTGTGTACACATGTATAGATGCATGCATGTATATATATATATATATATATATATATATATATATATGTGTGTGTGTGTGTGTGTGTGTATTACATACATGTATATTTTATAATATACATATACATATATAATACATAATTCATATATCTATATATAAGAACGGTGGTAAAATGCCATTAATATGGATATGTATGCGAGAAAATAGGGAAAAGTGTTGACGAAAATAAAATGGAGTATATATCTTAAGTATCACTCGTTAGAGAGGAGAGGAGGTACGGCAAGTGATTTATATATTAAAATATATCTGTGGGGAAGCGATAAGAACAAATGGTTCTTAGGCAGTGTGAAACGTTTGTAACAGAGTGTGTGAAATGGTGAGGGTAAAATGAAATAAGTGAAATAAATAAGAACTGGAATGGAAATTTTGAAAAAAAGAAATATGTAAGAAAATATTCCAGTAAACGCCTGCATCGCTATAAATATGATTAAATGCATGATTGCATATTTATTCAGATACAGATTTTGAAAAAAAAATGGGAATAAAACTGTAGATCGCCAAGTCGTGTAGTTTGTTCAGGTGATAAAATTATATATCTACAGACAAATGCATCTATCGCATTGTTTTCCATGCTGCTTTTCTGCTTTCTGCATCAGCCGTTTGTAATACAAAAGGTCGATATATATACGAGCACACCAGCAAATCCATGCACGTGCATGTATACTCTTTGTTTTTTTTTTTTTACTTGTTTCAGTCATTTGACTGCGGCCATGCTGGAGCACCACCATTTAGCCAAGCAAATCGTCCCCAGGACTTATTCTTTGGAAGTCTTGTACTTATTCTATCAGACCCTTTTGCCGAACCGCTAAGTTACAGGGACGTACACACACCACCATCGGTTGTCGAGCGATGCTGGTGGGACAAACACAGATACACAAACACACGTACTCATACATATATACATATATACGACAGGCTTCTTTCAGTTTCCGTCTACCAAATCCACTCACAAGGCTTTGGTCGGCCCGACGCTATAGTAGCAGACATAATATATATATATATATATATATATATTTATGCATATATGTGTGTATACGTGCATATATACAAACCCACACATACACACACTTACACACACTCTTCCACACAAAAACACATACTTGCATATAGATGATGATAATGGTGATTACGAATACGATGATGAAGATGATGATTACGACGATGATGAAATATGTCATCAGCTGAGTTTTGGTTACAATTCTTTCTGTGTAACTCCACTTAACTAATACTATAGTTTCGTTATACAACAGAGCTAGAAATACTTGTCACCCATGTTTTGAATGGCGTGTCAGTTAGGATATATCATCTAAAGGAGGAGATAATTTTCATGAATCAAATATTTATGCTGCCTATCATTTGATACACCTCAATCTCTCTCCCTCTTTTTCTCTCTGTCTCTCTCTCTGTCTCTCTCTGTCTGTCTGTCTGTCTCTCTCTCTCTCTCTCTGTATTTCTTGATACATACACATACACACATATATTTATATATATGGCCCAAACTTATGCGTAAAGAAAAGTCAAAAGACAGATACGGGTGAAAGAAGAACAAATAAGATGTATTAGTTTGAGGCTCTTGATAATTGGAAGAGGTCTTTCACATTTCGAGTCTTCGCTTTCTGCTAAAAGGAATGAAGAGAGGGAAAAAAAGGGGGAGAAAAATTTGCTAGATTAATCCCTTTGCATGTTGAAGAGACCGGAAGTAAGAAAGTGGTTAAGGCATAGATAGGGAGGGAGACATATACAGACGTATTATACACACATTCAAACACACACACACACAAACACATGTATATATTTCTAATAATGCAAGTTATCCGAACAAACCATCCATAGATTAATCATTCTTGTGAATCTAATCATATGTTGACGATGTGAGCATAACCACTCAAATTTAGGAAATTCTCTCCAGTGCAGTTGATTTGGTTCTGTGAGTTTCTGATTGATGATCCTAGACAGATATAGATGTTTGCTCTAATGAAAACCCCTTGGGGTTTCTATGAGCGGAATATTTTGGGCTTCGAGAGGAGACAGCAGAAGACAAAAGTGGAGCACCCGATGCATCCTAGTAAAAACCTGGGAATATTGCTGACGGACACGAAGTAAAGAAGTTTCTTCAGATATGGTTGTCTAATGGTGGGATTACGAGACTAAAGGACTGTGATAGAAGAAATTGAAATTGAAAATAATTTTTAAGAAAAATGTTATGACATATTTCGAGAATTTCTGCTCCGCGGGGGTTTTATAAACCGGTTTGCCAGCTGTTTTCCTCTTGTTAGAAATACAGGCAACAGGAGACGGCCTATTCTCTCTCATTTATGAAATTGCAAGTTAACATGAGAACTCTTAACATTTTCAATTAGACACACTTTGCATGCAGTACCGTATATATTAATTATATATATATATCAATTTGACTCTGTGTGTATGTGCCATCAATGAAAAAATATTCGGGTTCAACTATCAGTTGTATTCTAACAGCTAGATAGAATGTTTCGCTTATCCATACGTGACTGAGTTCACAAAACACGGGAAAGAAGACTTAAATGATATTTCTTTCATCTCAGGAAATTCTTGTATGTGATATTTGTGGGGATGTATATGTACATTAAATTTGAAGAACTTCAGCTTTGTCTCTGTCTATTCTTCAGATATATTTCTTGTTGATTTTTCAGGTCTCTTTAGATTAATAAATAAACAGAAATGGCAAATAACATTAGACAGAACTCTAAGGACTCGATGAATTATAGACTTTGTCGGATCAGTAAGTTATTTATATTTATTTTGAAATAATAAAATTGACTACCTCAATCACAAGATTCTCATGGGAAACAACATATAAGTTGATTACTCAGTTATTTAATACTTCAAATAATTTAAACCAAAACAGATATAATACAGACGGTGAAGGAACAGAAAACAGATATTTATGAATGACTAAATCTATTTAGCTTTTGCGACAAATAAAAGAGATACGTTTCTTGATGTACTGCCTTCATTTTCTGATTTAAACCTAATTAGACTTCACAATATTCACTGTAAATGTATATAATGTAAATTACATAACTATAAAAGATGACACCCAAATTACATAAATATTTAAAGGAAAGGCACCAAATGTTTTTAGACTTTTTCTTGCGTCAGCGGTTCTTATCACAATAAATTTCAAATTTAGCTGCAAAACTTTGATTCAACATAGCAGTAATAATAGATATTACTATTATATTAGACTAGGCTGTCAATCAAAGTGATTTCTTGTAACAGTTACGTTCTAGACAAAGTTCTAAATTGTAAGTATTAAATTCACATACTTGAATTCAGCTATTATTATTTATATCTGTACTCTGTTAGTTGTGGCTTCGCTGACTTTATAAACACTACGTGTTCCTAACTTGCTACTAAATACACACGTATATATATATATATATATATATATATATATATATATATAGATAAATAGATAGATAGATAGATAGATACAAACATACATACATACATACACATAACTTTATAAGAATTTATTCTTATAGATAAATGTGTGTGTGCGCGTGTGTATATGAGTGTGCGTGTGAGTGTCTGTGTGTAGTGGGAATTTTCGCACTGGAAGCATATAAAAACTTTGTTTGCATAAAACAAATACGAAGTAATACATTTCTTAAATTTAACAGACGCAGGGAGGCTAATTCGCTGGTGTAAAGTTTACACGTTTAGTCGCGTTAACAAATGGATGTGGGTTCGATTCTAACGCGGAGAGGAAAGCCTTCTTGTTTTTCTGTCGAGGACTTATATGCCTCGTTATGAGCCTATTTTCCTTAGTTATTGCTTTATATAAAAAAAAAATGCCATTATTATTATTTACAGAATTGTAAAATACGGCGTCGTATAACAAAACCATTCGAACCAAAAGCATATATTTGTTTATTTATATATGGATGGAGACACTCTGCAATCTTAAAAGAATTTTCGTATTTCAATTAAAGAAGTTAAGCGACAAACAATCGTTTTATTTCATTTAGATACACTAAATATTGTTTTACATTACACTGCACACTTTGTTCATTCTGCTTTCAAAAAGTTTTTTTTTGTGTGTGTTATTACTGACGATGATTGACAGGCTCTTCCAGTATTAAGAAACATATCGGACTAAAAGGCGGCGAGCCGGCAGAAACGTTAGCACGCCGGGCAAAATGCGTAGCCGTATTTCGTCTACCGTTACGTTCTGAGTTCAAATTCCACCGAGGTCGACTTTGCCTTTCATCCTTTCGGGTCGATAAATTAAGTACCAGTTACGCACTGGGGTCGTGGTAATCGACTTTATCCGTTTGTATGTCCTTGTTTGTCCACTCTGTGTTTAGCCCCTTGTGAGTAGTAAAGAAATAGAAATATATCGGACTAAACATTCCTTATTTTGTAATCCTTATTCTTCCTTTTCTTGCAACAATTTCGCCCTTCCATATTCTTACTGCTGTATCTGCCAGTCAAATCGGATTGTTAGGGCAGACCAGATTAATGTAATAAGGTTTCGACAAAACTTCAACGACTTCAAAAATATTTCGGCCAATCTTGTGATAGAAATTGAAAGGAGAATATATACGAATAATGCAAAAATCAACATGTTGATAATTGCATTATCAGAACATGCAGTTAAACTGACATTGCAACATAATAACACCGAATGCCAGGAATCAGCTATACTGTTTAGAGAGGAAACTTGTACGGATATGCTCCAGGGTCTCTTCATCATAAAGTAGTAGATATTCTATAGAACTAATTACCATCCCAAACCAAACCGGTCGGTACTTAAAACATCAATCGTGGAACATTGTGAGTAATCAAGCGTATTCTTAACACTATTAAGTATGATATCATTCTAGTAATTGGGTAATCGAAGTGGTTACGCTGTATTACGAAAAAATAACTGCCTATTTATTCGCCTTTTTTTATACGGTGATGATACCACTACAAATATATTAGTATGTACTTTTTGCTGTATGTATTTTACTAGAAAATCACTGTAATTTTCCAAAGTAGGAAGCTCCTTAGCAACAAAAATAAGAAAGTGGACTATGGTTCTACTTCTATATGGGGGAGGGATTGTGGTGACAAAAATTTCGTGAGCCGGGTTTCATTGATCTATGTTTCTGTACACTCAGGTTTGTAATGAGGCGACGGTCACATCAAGGATATATTTAGGAAGGATAGGAAAGAAAGAATGTGAATTTTAAATTAGTTTATCTAAAACATAATTAACATATAAGTCTCTGAGCGAGGTGTAAACAGTAGCTGCAACACATAGTGAAGTGTGTGGCTAACCCCTAAGGGTGGATGCTACTGTAGCTTTTAGCCCCAGGAGGACACCTCCTCCAGCTGGCTATTGCCACACTTTCTGTGCTCTATCAGTATTTGCAAAGGGATGCCATCCTTCCCGTCTTCAATCTACGATACACACGGACTCGATTTTCTGGATATTGGCCATTGTAAATTTAGCCATGTGTGTTGTGTATTGCTTTAGGCCTAAAGATAGAAGCAAGGTATATTCAACCACAATGTCAAATGAAGAAACTAATTATGCAAAAATGAATCGGACACCACAGAATTGACACCCATTACTATGCGGTATTAGCAAGAAGTGGTTTTAGGAATAAGTTACAGGGCACAACTGGTAATAATAAATAGTGCTATGATGAGGATCATAACTTGAGTCAATCCTCTGCTTAGAGTAAATTTTCTAATTTCAAAGATAGGGAATATTCGTTCCTCATTCAAGAACACCACTTCACTTACAGAAGTAAATATCGCAATTTCTTAAGGAACATACCGATAAGTATATTTCTACCTAGAAAACATCCTTTTTAACATCGCCAAGTAAGCTACATACAACCTTTTAGCACACTCCCATGAAACGAAGTGCAAGGGAGAATTACGCTCAGGATAAATTACATTGCCATCATAAATTGTATTAAACACTAGCAGTATCGCCCGGCGTTGCTCAGGTTTGTAAGGGAAATAACTATAAAGCATTTTTAGAGAGTTATAGCCAAAAAATAGCAAAAAAATGGAAAAAAATGATGGTAATTTTTTTTTTGTTAAAAAAGGTGAAGTTGCGTCCCCTAGACAGTTTGCGGTTTGTGTTTCTGATTCTCGACCCCATGTCGAATTTATCGATTTTTTTCAGAGCTGCGGGAACTTTTCAAAATTTTCGCTGCGTTAGTTTTGAATTATGACATTGGGCTATGTGTGTGTCAAGTTTCATCAGAATCGGTTGAAAGCCGTGGTCAGGGTGAGGGTACAAGCAAACAGACACACAGAAACACGCACAGACAAACTGCCGTTTATATAGAGAGAGATGACGAAGCTCCACCTGGAACCGTACTTGTCTCTTTGTTTCTTAGGAAACAGTTCATGATGTAATACTCCTCTGTATAAGTGAACCCCTAATGCTATTCATATCAATAAACCACCCGACTAAGTGACAAATGCACTTGTTAGAGGCAATCTTCTGATTCTTCTACTGAAAATTCAATGATTATCAACGAATATTTTTCAAGAAATTAAGGGTAAATTTACTCAACTATTGCTATTCTTCTCTCCCTTAATTATTCGCCACTCGAAAATATGGGCTTCGTATAGGAGATCTAAATTACGTCATTAGAACTGTCTAATGAAATCTAAAATTTTTCATTATCCCAAAAGTATGAATCTTCTGTAGAATTCCTGACTGTGCGAACAGTATATGTAGAAATATACTTCGATTATGTGTACAAAATATTGATTAACTTTGATTCATTACACAAAATTGATACAGACATAGTTATATCACCTAACTCCATTATATCATTTGTACTCCTTTCTGAGTATGTATGTACGTACGTATATATGTATGTATGTACGTATTATGTATATATATATATATATATATATATATATATATATATATACGTGTGTGTGTGTGTATGTGAGTGTGTATGTATGTATGTATGTATGTATATATATATATGCGTTTACATAATATATATATATATTATGTTATTTTATGTGTTTGTGCTTCAGATTTCCGTTTTATATCTATCACCTCTACTTGCGCGCAATACCATTTTTTGTTGACATTTCTATGAGTGAATCTTTTCTGTAGTATGTTTTTGGGATCCAATAATGTAGTTTGTATTTATATATATATATATATATATATGTGTGTGTGTGTGTGTGTGTGTGTGTGTGTGTGTGTGTGTGTGCGCGCGTGTGCGTGTGTGCGTGTGTGTTGAGTATCATGAATTCTTTGATAAATTCATTCGTTCTCGGAGTTATTGGACATTCAACAGATTTATGGAAGCCAGTGTTACAGTGTGTTGTATATATTTTAGATCTATGCGCGCTAATATAAATATTTGCCTATAAATATAAGCATAATTATGCATGCTTTACCAAGGCCTATGGTGTAACAAATAAACTGTTCAGGCATTGGTGAGGTGTTTGTAAAAATCTTGCAAGTTATATTTTCGTTATAATGTTAATGTTTTCTGTAGCGTTGCTTGTTTGTTTGCATTTAGCGTATAATATTACTGCAGAGCGTTGAAGAGCTTTCATGCTTTAGGTTTTATATGATTCGCGTAACTCCATTGGTGCTTCCTCAACGAAAGAGATTATCGGGTTTGGGCTTTTTCGTTATTTAGTCGTTTTATTTCAGATTCTTGTGTGAATAATCGTTTTTAGTTGCAGCACACCCAGTATTTCAATGAATATCTCCCAGAGGTTCCATGCTATTTACTTTTTTTCGTAATAGCTGTAGTAATATTGGTGTTTTATTGTCGCTTCTCTCATTCAGCATATTGGTTGGAAGGTTTTTATTTCTTTACTATTTCTGATTTAATATATTGGTTCTGCGCCACGATGCAATGATTTAGTTCAGTTCTTTTTTTTTATTCAAAGCTACACCAGAAAGTAGAATCATTGGGTTATTAAACAATATTGTTGCGTTTGGTAGAGTCAAAAGTGTATGCATTATGACTGGAGAAGTTCTAGCAAAAGAATGTAAAATTTCTACTGCATCAGCTGAATTACAGAAAACCTGTAAGATATGAAAAACGAAAGAAAGAATGAAAGAAAGACAGAGAGAAAGAAAGAAAGAAAAAAGAGTGAGTGAAATGCTATATCTTCGTGTGATCTGATAGAAAATACAGTCAAATCCCTTTCGCATATTTCCTTCCAGTTGCGAATTTTCGAAACAAGTAACATTAAATAATGAAGACCTATATATACCAAATTTAAGGTAGTAATGACAGGTGATCATGTATTCTCTTCGTGACGACTGACGTGGGAGTAAACAGCGAGAGAATGGAATTAACAATAAATTGTGTAGCAACACATGATCATCCTCCATTCAACGAGTAATATAGATTGAGTTGCATGGTTATAAGTGCATTTGTGGCGCTTGTGTGCCGTCTTTACTCCTATAGCAATGAATATTCTGGACCTGTGTGTTTGTCTGTAATTACTTCCCCCACTCTGCACCTTTCCAACAATTACGTTCTTTGACCGTATACAATATGGTCCAGTTATAAATTATGCTATCATCTGACATGGAAATCACACTGAAAGACAGCAAAGCAAACAAAAAATCTGAAAAGTTAAATGAAGGTAAAGTGTAATTAACAAAACACTGACATTTTCTAGTATCATCTTTGTATTTTGGGGATAGAGAAACGGCCAATTTCTCAATAGTTCGGCGTAGGAATTCCCTTTTTTACTTATGTCCAACTTTATGTGTACATCCGATGGGCAGTTAAATACCACAACTTTTTTCTTTTCAATCCCAAAGCATTATATCAGGCCTGTTGTGCTTACAATTCATGAGGTTTTCACTGAGACATTCCACTATTGCTCTGCTTTATTATCAGTGGCTATGTCTTCTACTATACTATGAGCTCTTATTTCTTTGTCCTCGATGTTATCCTTCCGACGGATTGTACTATAGATTTTCGTAGCTACGCCATCATGTGTCATCGGTAGATAATACCGTGATGACATTTTCGGACAACAGCTTATGATGTTGGTGATATCTTCGGTGTTAACTTCAAAAAGTGTTCGTCGGTTGTCACATTTTACTGCTTTTCCTGTATCCCTATCTCTTTTGTGCATCAGGTACTTGGTTGATATATCCTGTTCCTGGATTGCAAGCGCATACCCTTCAAAATGGAAGGTAGTAATCCGGGTATGATAGACTACCTTGTTAATCAATGTTACTATCATCTCAGAATTTTCCACTAACATATTGATGAATTAGTCTTCTGAGCATATAGCCTCATCTTCTTGATATTACGTTACAGTAGAGTTGTGCGACTTCTTTGGGCATGTATTCTAGGTTTTCATGCAAGGACTCTTACCCAAGCAGTATGTATATATGTATGTATGTATGTATGTATGTATGTATGTATTTATGTTTGTATGTTTACGTGTATGTAGGTATGTATATATGTACGTACGTACGTACTATGTATATATGTATGTATGTATGTATGTAGTATGTATGTACGAGAATTTGTGTTTAAGCAGCTTAAATAACGTACCCATTATCAATATGACAATATATATCCATTGTCAAACGTTCATACATTGTCCACTGGTCAAACGTTCATACATGGCCACTGGTGGTGGTGCTATACACCATACTAATCATATCTGTCAGGCATGTGGAAGAGAATGTCATTCGGCAGGAGGACTTAAATGACATGCAAGGGTACATGAAGCCCAGTTACAACTACAGCCGGCTATTACCGGTAAAGGTTTTAGTTGACAATTCTGTACAAGACATTGATATCTTTAGCAGGGCTAAAAAGTCACATTCGATCACAGCACCACTAACAGTTAAGCTTCGTACAATGGCCATACTCTATAACGGGAGGGCAACCATAATAATAGTATAATGTATGTATGTATATATGTATGTATGTACGTACGTACGTATGTATGGATGTCAGGTCACTTTCGAGTGCTACTGGTAACATGTAACACAGTACAACCTGTTGCATGGTCGGGTCGTCGGCGACTAAACCGGCAACCCCACCAAGCTTGCTCGGTGAGGAGGGTGTTTATTGGTCACCCTGCGGGATGAAATACAAAACCCGTCAAAGGGCGAAGGAACTCTTGAGAGTAAAAGGCCATCTAGGGCTAGAGACTATGAGGTATGTGTGTACATGTGTAAGTGTGTGCGTCTGTAAC
>NC_042997.1:119396557-119399057 GCF_006345805.1 Octopus sinensis | reverse complement strand
CATATATATATACATACCTGCATACATATACATACATATATACGAAGTCACACACACATATATATACACATATGCACACATATACAAATACATTCATACAGACATTTATACAAACACACATAGAAATGCACACACATATACACCCACTCAAGCAAAAAGGCATATATACATTCAAATACACCAAAGAAAAATCATGTAAAAAAAACATACAGAAATATACACATATGTATACATAGATATACACACGTGTGCGTTTTATCGTATCCATACAGAAAATTATGCATATACAAACAAAACAAGTAGACATACATACACACCTACATATACTTGTATATACATATGTAGACATAAGATAAAATACATTCAAATGCAAACACAAAAAACATACAATTATGTAGGCGCAGGAGTGGATGTGTGGTAAGTAGCATGCTTACAAACCACAGGGTTTGGCGTTCAGTCCTATTGCGTGGCACCTTTTGGAGGCTGTTCTCTACTACAGCCTCGGGCCAACCAAACCTTGAGTAGATTTGGTAGACGGAAACTGAAAGAAGCTCTTCGTATTTATATATGAGTGTGTGTGTGTGTGTATGTTTTTGTGTGTTTGTATCTGCGTCTGTACCGCTAACATCGCTTGACAACCGATGCTGGTGTGTTGAAGTCTCCGTAACATAGTTGTTCGGCAAAAGATACCGATAGAATAAGTACTAGGCTTACAAAGAATAAGTCCTGGGGCTGACTTAAAACATACAAAAATCGTTAGATTTACATCAACATTTAAATGTAATTTGCCAAAATATTTTCGTCGCTCTGAAACCGCGACATGTTCATGACAAATGTCCGAGATGTCAAGGAACAGGTCGCGGTGTCTTAGCGGCAAAAATATTTTTGTTTTAAATGGCTTATAAACAGCTTCCACGCTGCAATTCTTTCGTTCCAGCACACGATCTCAACATGAAATATGGAAATAAATTTGGGTACGCGAACAACGAGGGAAACAAATGGAAAACAGGACAAGTCCCGTAAAGAACGACCATTCATCAGGTGTTGGCTGTCCGCTCGAAATAAGGAATAGAAGTGCAATCGTCAATCGATGAAGCGTCGTTTTTTATATGACTTGTCTTGATTTACATTTGTTTTTCTCGTTGTTCGCATACTCAGCTTTATTTTCGTAATTCATGTTGCTTGTGTTTTGTGACGTCCTGTACCCTATATGCATATAGTAGAGGCACATGGCCTAGTGGTTAGAGCTGCGGGTTCGAGGTCGAGTTTTCGCAGGTTCGAATCTCAGAACGGGCGATGTCTGTGTTTATGAGCGAAACACCTAAGCTTCACGTGGCTCCGACAGAAAGTAATGGCAAACTTCAGCTCACCTGCGACAGACCGGTGTCCCGTACAGGTGGGAAACCTGTACGCCAAGAAAACCGGGAAATCGGCCCTTATGAGCCAGGCATGGCTTGAGAAGGAAAAAACTTACATATATGATATCCCATTGGCATATATATGTATGTACATTATGTATGTATATATATATGTATGTAAATAACATACATATATATATATATAATAATATATACGTATATATATAATATATAAGTATCATATATTATATATATATATATATATATACGTAATATATATATAATATATATAGTATAATATATATATATATATACGTATATATATATATTATATATATAATATATATATATATATATATATATATATATATATACGTATATATATATATATATATAATAATAATTAATAAATATTAGGAATAATCCAAATTACGGGGAAAAAATCAGATTTAGGATTAAATCCAATTTTATAGTAAAATATTATATAATATTAATTAGAGAAAAACCACTATTTTGCAAAACAAACAAGGAAAGACTTAATCAATACATAAAATTTTAATAAAAAGTAAAAAAACCGCCACTACAATTGTTTCATGTCTTGATCGACAATCTTCAGGTGGATTTCCGATTTTCAAGTCAGTTTCAAATTTTTTTTATTAAATTCCTTGTTTGTTTTGCAAAATAGTGGTTTTGTCTCTAATTAATATATATATATATATATAATATTTATATAATATATATATTATATATATATATATATATATATATATTATATATATATACAGGGAGATCGATAGATAGATATGTATGTGTATGTGGGTTAGTGTTTTTTTTCGAAGATACTAAAAGAACAAACAAGGAAGACATTAACTGTTGGTAGTATAAACTGGTAAGGCTGCAAGAAGTGTAACCAGTGCAGGTGCGTTTTGTTTCTAAGATGCAAACATACGGAGTTTGTATTTCAATCTTCAACACATCTTCCCTTTCACCTGTACCGTTCTTTCTTTAACATTCTCTCATCTACTCTCTGAGTGTATCTATGTACCGGTTTATCAATCTATCCATGTATCAATCTATCCGTACGCACATATTCACACACACATACCCGCGCTCAGACACACGCACATATACACACACCTACA
>NC_042997.1:119384057-119391557 GCF_006345805.1 Octopus sinensis | reverse complement strand
TTATCGAAAAAGTTTGCCATTCTAATTAATTCCAGGAGAATATTCTTAATTTTTGAGGTGTTGAATTAATTTGATTTACCACTTGTTTCTTATGTTCATAAATGGTATTCTAATGATTTATAATTTCGAATTTCATTAACTGTAATATATATTAGGACAATCAAAATTTTATCATTCTCCTCATTTCAAGGAGAATATTCTTGTTCTTAGAGGTATTCAATTAACTTTAATTTAGTATTTGGCACCAGGAGGTTGCATATCTAACTGTGCAGTCGGTGCAGTTGAAACGCGCCTAGGTGCACGAGAGAACGTTGTAAAGAATTGTTTAATACAATTATAGATATATAAAATAGAAAACTGTTCGTTCCGCCGATCATTATTAATACTATATCTTGCTTCTCGTACGAATATATGCACATATTCATCTATGCTATGCACGTATATTTATGTATATATACACGTGTGCCCCTGTATGTATGAGTTCCTAAACATATATGTGTATGTATTCGTCCATGCGTGTGCGTATGCGTGTGAATGTAGTTGTATGTATATGCCCATATACTTGGATGTGTGTGTGAGCGCGTATATATATATATGCGTGTGTGTGTGTGTGTATGTATGTATATGTGCGTCTAAGCACAAACACAAAATGTCTTTGCCTAATTATTACTATCTTTTTAAATTCTACTTCCTTTTCTTTCTCTTAACGGTTACAACAGCGAAGGTTCATTAAGTCATTTTCTCTAAATTAGAATATATAAATTTTCACGATCATATTTTAAATTTTTTGCGTTTCAAAAACTTTTCTCTGTTTTTAGTCATTCTCGAATTTGATGGACATATAGCGGTGCCTAAGCCGAGCGAAGTGATCCAGAACGGGGCAAAACATGTGTTGTATCCAATAAAGTCTATTACGCATTCTATCTCCTAATTTATTAATACTGTTACCCCAACCGCCACTACGAGGTTACTGCAATAACGTTACGGGTAACAACAGGTAATCGAAACTGTACCGGTGCTTTACTCATCATCTATTTATACATTTTGTATAATTTCTCCATTATATTATATATATATATATATATATATATATATATAATTATATATATATATATAAAGGAAAAACAATTACTTTTAAATATCTGAGCGAGAAGTAGTAATAGTACTACAGAGTAAAATTATCGCCAGGAAATCATCTTTTCCAGCTGGCTACCAACGCACAACTTAAGGCTAAGTGGGGATATTAGCTCCCTACTTCGAGGTATAAGGATGCATTTGTGCGTCGGTAGCCAGCTGGAGAAGGTATTTTTCTGGGGCTAAAAAGTTAGTAACATCTTCCTAATTAAAACTGTCGATTTACGTTGTCAAAAAGATTTTACTCTGTAGCACTGAGATTTAAACCTAATTGTTTTCCTCTTTACGAGATCACTTTAAAAGAATATACTTCCTGCAAGGCGTAGTGCTGCCATCTCTAGCCAACGGGAATCACGTTCCGATGAAGGGAAAATAATCCCAAAACCATGGTTTGCAGGTACCGTTTAAGTCTCAGTGGAACATTAGCTCCCTTGTTCGTGGTATAAGGACGCAGTTGTGTGTCGTAGCCAGCTGGAAAATATATGTTTTCCTGGGGCTAATGAGGACTGCCAAATATATTTTACTATACGTGTGTGTGTGTGTGTGTGTGTGTGTGTGTGTGTGTGTGTGTGTGTGTGTGTGTGTGTGTGTGTGTGTGTGTGTATGTGTTGTGTGTGTGTGGTGTGTAAAAGATAGAGGTGTAAATAGCGCAGGATTAAATCTAAGAAAATTCAGTTTAAGAGGGAATTTAATAACATATTATATAGATAAAAATATTAATATTATCGTTTTCGATATATATTATCTTATAAAATATTAGTAAAAGTTTATAAAAATTTGAAAATAACTGAAGTAAAAACAGTCTATCTTCTGTCTGGTGGTGAAGAACCTCTCTGGAGATATTCCGTTGAGGTTTTCTTCAAATATATTTTGGTGTAGAGTTAAAAGAGTTAGACAGTGGGAGGTGTGTCTATTGTCTAAAAGAAACTTTGTGTGTTCCTGTCGAGGGAGTGGGCAAAAAGCATTTATTGAATGGGTTTTATGTCCCCCTCCGTGTGTGTGTGTGGTGTGTGTGTGTGTGTGTTGTGTGTGTGTGTGTGTGTGTGTGTGTGTGTGTGTGTGTGTGCGTGTGTGTGTTGTGTTAAATGACCTTTCAGAATGTTTTGAAAAATGACCAGCTGTGCGTTGATGGGTGAGTATGTTGTAAAGAATTTCTCTTGTTGAAAAAAGAATCAGCATTTTTCTTTGGCTTAGGTGTATTATTTTGAGTGTATCCACCTGTGTGTATGTGTGTAGTCACCAGCTGTGTGTATGTGTGCATGCGTGTGTTTGTGTGTTTGTGTGTGTGTGTTTGTGATTTTGTGATGTTTCTTTTTTGTGCATGTGTGTATCTTTGTGTGTGTTTGTGATGTTTTCTTTTGCATGTGTATGTGAGTATATGTGAGTATGCGGGTGTGTGATTTTGTGACGTTTTCTTTCACAAAAAAGCACGCACAAACACACAAACACACTCACATACATGCAATAGGAAACATCAAAAATACACACGCAGACACATAAAGATACGCACATACACAAAAAAAGAAAACATCACAAAAACACACACATCCAAAAGAAAACATCACAAAAATACACACATACAAGAGAAAACATCACAAAAACACACACATCCAAAAGAAAACATCACAAAAATACACACATACAAGAGAAAACATCACAAAACACATACACACACACAGTTCTATTCACACAAACACACACATACTAAAAAAGAAAACATTATAAAAACACACATACACACACGAACATACACATACACAGAGGTGGAGAAACTCAAAAGAATACATCTAACCTAAAGAATATTCCTGATTCTTTTTTCAACAAGACGAATTCTTCACAACATATTCACTCAACTCACAGCTAATCATATTTCAAACCATATCGAAAGGACATTCAACACAATACACACACACACACACACACACACACACACATACATACATACCCACACATACACACACAGGTGGACATAAAACCCATTCAATAAACGCTTTTTAGCCACTCCCTTGACAAGAACACAAAGTTATTTTTATACAAAAGACACCTCTTCCCTCCCTCTGTAACACTCTGAACTGTACACAGTCTACTTAAAGAAGACTTCAACGAAAAAATCTCCAGACATGTTCTTTGACCACCAGACATAAGATAGGCTGGTTTTACTTCAAATTTTTCAATTTTTTATAAACTTTTACTAAGAGGAAATACATGTCTGGGGAGAGCCGTTCTCTTTTAGTAAAATGTCCACTCATTTACTTTTTTATTTTTCTGAAATCTTGAAAACTTATCAATAGTTGGTGACTATGTCCGTTATTTAAGCCGCTATTTATTCCAACATTAGCTATCAAGCCGCTATTCAGTCCGTTATTTATTCCAACAACTATAAATTAATAAGTAAATGAGTGGAAATTTTACAGGTGAGTGTGTTAAATTATAAGGCACTAAAAGAGAATGACTCTTCCCAGACACAACAGAATATGCTTCAACACACGAACTCACATAAGGAATCTTGCAAAGCAAATCCAAAATATTAATATTTTTATTTACAGTTGCGGCCAAAATGTTCAGAACGGCATTGTTTTCGTCAGAAAAGTAGGTATAAGTTTTTATTAAAGTTGTTTTATATTCTATAATTTTCACAGACAATAAATACATTATTAATTGTTATTGTCTGAGATTTTGGTGTTATTTGAGTGGATAATACAAAAGTTATGGATTTAGTGATTTACTGCAAAGCCCATGGCGGCCAAAATAATCAGAACAGTTGAAAAAATAACAAAATAATCAAACATAACAGAGAATACTGGAATTATTTAATATTTAGTGTGAAGCCCTTTAGCTTCAATCACACTCTGACATCTTCGACTGCATGAGGAAATTAAATTTTCAATTTCTTGCTGGTTAATCTTATTCCATTCTTCCTGAAGGGCATTCCATAATTGCTCAGTTGTTTTAGGATTTCTGGCTTTCGAACCGTCTCCTAGAATATTCCACACATTTTCAATAGGATTGAGATCTGGGCTTTGAGCTGGCCAATCCATAACAATAACCTTCTCAGCCTTGATAAGTTCGTGACCACATTAGCCTTGTGACATGGGGCATTGTCCTGCATGAATGGGTGGTCGCTTAGTTGAATTTCTCAGCACAGGCAAGACATGATCTTTTATAAGTTGTTTATAAACTCCTGCATTTCACTTTCCATGTAATCGCACCAAAGGGCCCACACCATCTCCAGATATCATTCCCCAAACCATGACACTCCACCGAATTTAACACTAGTCTTAAGGCATTTAGGCAACAATTTTTCACCTACTTTTCTACGAACGTACCTTTTCCCATCTGAGCCAAATAGCATAAACTTAGATTCATCACTGAAATGCAATGTTTGCCATTTTACTTGAGACCACAACACATGTTCGGTTGCAAAGGTAAGACGACACTTTTCATTCTTGGAGCTGCTCAGTGGTTTCACTGCAGGTGCTCTTGCTTGTAGGTCATGTTCAACTAAACGATGAGACACAGTGTTTCGAGATAAAGTTTTCTTCAATACAATGCTCATTTTCCGAGAAACAGCAGCAGCAGTTTTAAATCTGTCCTTTTTAACCAACTTTACCATAGCACGATCTTCTCTCTTGGTCGTTTTTCTTGGCCTACCTGAAAAATGTCTTGCCTCACACGAACCACAATCGTCGTAGACCTTAAGAATACCGTGTACAACACTTTTTGACTTGTTAACAATATTTGCAATAGATCCAATACTTAAATTATCCTTCCTTCGAAGCTTAATAATCTGCTGACGAATTGGTAACGGAGTAAGTGGCATTATATAAACAAAGTACACTGCAAATATTCTTACTAATGTTTAGTAAACGAACTGTCACGTAAACAAATTCAAAACATTAGAGTTCACCGGTTAAATATACTAAAACACGGAGTAAAACAACCGTTCTGATCATTTCGGCCGCCATGGGTTTTGCAGTAAATCACTAAATCATCCATAACTTTTGTATTATCCTATCAAATTACACCAAAATCTCAGGCAATAACAAATTATATCGTATTTATTATCTGTGAAAATTATAGAATATAAAAAAAACTTGGATAAAAAATTACATCTACTTTTCTGACGAAAACAATGCCGTTCTGAACATTTTGGCCGCAACTGTATATTTATTTCACGTTGCTCCAGTTTACTCAGCTCTAGAAATGAGTTGCAATCTCACTGGTGCCAAGCTGTATCAGCCTTTGCCTTTCCCTTGGAAAACAACGGTGGCGTGGTATGCCTGAACGACTGCTCGTCTTCTATTAAAAAGCAACCTTGCAAAGACTTGTGCCCCGGAGTCTAACTTTTCTAGATGCAATCCCATCGTCATACATTACCAAAGGGATCACCCTTACCTTATATATATATATATGTATATATATATATATATATGCATGCATAGACATGACAGGCACATACACACAACCATTCACGCCGCCACACACAACCGAACTTAATCCCTCATTCGCAAAATCGATTCAGCCATACAAACACGGAAACTAGACCACAAACGCTCTCGTGAACAGACCGCATGCGCACACAGACACGCGCGTGCAGATGCCTACGCACACACAAAAAAACACTAACCTCTTAAGAACTGTCCTCTCGTTATCAAACTCCAGGAGTTTTTTCTTATTTATTTATTTATTTATTATCTCTGTTTATTTGCTCGTGCTCTTTTCTGTTGAAGAGATTAAGCTCGAAAAGTAAATGACTTTCTCGCTTTCCCGAGCGTCAAAGTAATACACCTGCTTGTTGTTCATACACCTGTCTTAATCTTTCTCTGTTTCTGTAAATTTCCACTGTATATATATATATATATTATAATATATATATATATATATGTATAAAATTAAAATTAATTAAGGGTAGAAATTGATATTAGTCAATTAAAACCAGTGGTCTAGCATATTAAAAAGAATCCGAAGATTAAAATATTTATATATACCAATTAAGGACTGAGCACGAAAAGTGGACAGTCAACATGCTAGATATAGACGTCAAATCGCCATTCTTTACAAAGATTATGTTCTCAAATAAAATTCAGCACAATTGTGCTGAATTTTATTTTATTTGAGAACATAATATTTGTGGAGAATGGCGATTTGACGTCTATATCTAGCATGTTGACTGTCCACTTTTCGTGCTCAGTCCTTAATTGGTATATATATGAGACGGTGAGATTAGGATAGAGAAAGAAAGATAGATGAAAAGAACAGGAAAGACGAAACAGTTGATTTATATTTCCTTAAACGTAACATTTTAAAGGCGCAAAAGTCTCGAATTACTCAATTTCTGATCAATGCTGTAAGCTAATTATTAAAGAGAATTACAAACATTTCGAAGCTGAAACGAGATTATCTCAGACTATCAGCTCTAGTAAAGAATTTAAATGGATGAAATTAATATTTAAAGAGAAAATCACCGAAACGTTATACATTAAGCTTATGATGATGATGATGGTGATGATGATGATGATTATGGTGAGGGGAGGAGGAGGTGGATCATGATGAGCATGATAATGATGACCACGATCACGTTGGTGATGTGATTATGACGGTGGCGGTAGCTGTGGGCGCGTGATGGTGGGGGTGGCGGGTGGGGGGGTGGGGGTGGGGGTATTGGTGGTGGTGGTGGTATTGGTGGTTGTGGTGGCGATGGTGGTGGTGGTTGGGTTGATGGTGGTGATGGATGTGTTGGTGTTGACTGTGGTGATGGTAATTATTGCGTGGATATTGGCGATGATGATGATGTTGATGATGATGACAATGACAGCAGTTCGTCTCCGAAAATTTTCCGGCCCGGAATAATTACAATAGCACCAACACTAAGCAATTATAAGGAATAAACGAATTTGAAGTTCGTTAAAATATGTTTGTGACATGTTACGACTTACTAATGACAAATTAATTGCACTTCTGGCAGAGAAAATTTCTCCGCGAGGGCAACTCCGTCACTGATATTTACTGCTGTTAAAGTTTAAAGGAGAAGAAACGCATCCTGGCATATGTGGTGTTTCTACGCGTTTTACCATAAGTGAGACGTTTTATTCCACGCTAATCGCAACGAGTTTGGCTTTAGGATCTCAAAAAATTTCAAACGTATTTTAATTAGCCTAAAGTTCGTTTATTCCTCATCACAGATTAACGCTGGTACCGCTGTATATATACGCACGCACACACGCACACACGCACACACATCTACACACACACACACACATATATACACATATATATATATATATATATATATATATATATATATATATATATATATATATATATTCATATATATACATATCTATTTGTACACATACATATACATGC
>NC_042997.1:119361557-119379057 GCF_006345805.1 Octopus sinensis | reverse complement strand
TTCGCTCATAAACACACACATCGCTCGGTCTGAGATTCGAATCTGCGATCCCTCGACCGCGAGTCCGCTGCTCTAACCATTAGGCCATGTGCCTCCACATATATTTACAGGAAAAAGGCTAGATGTTGACCACGGGGGAAAATTTGGTAATAGATTTGTTCGATGAGGACTCGTGCAGTGTCAAATAGTATAGTCAAAACGACCACACTTGCAATGAGTTATATGAATATTGAAATACTACACACATCATAAACAATTGTTCATTAAGGCGAGCGTAATTTTATTTAAGTAGAAATATCCTCATATTATATATAATTTGAATCTTGCATCTAACGCATGACATCGAAATTGACATACTGCCTATCTTGCAAATATTCTATGCAAATTATCCCTGCCATTATACTCGTATATGCATTATTTATCTAATTGAGAACAGCTTCTAATGTACACATCTGAATATCTTAAATAACATTTTAGTTTATTTATTGCGCACATATAATTAAATCATTAATATCTCACTTAAATATTAATTCTATTTTCAATACACGAAGCAGAAGGATTATACCATATATTAATTGAAAATATTCGTAATGGCAGGTAAAAAAAATATATACATGCTTCTTAATAGAATTATGTGTATCAAAGTTTATGTGGAAAATAATTTGAAACGTGGAATGCGTATTCAAAAATTCTGTTAACAATTTCTATGGATATCACAAGTACACGAAAACTCAGTCTCACGCATTCATTGGGCATGTTTTTGTTTTGTGTAAGCATGGACTTGTGTGTGTGTGTGTGTTTGTGTGTGTGTCTGTGTGTGTGTGTGCGTGTGCGTGTGCGTAAATATATGAATAGCATATAATCTTTCTCATATCTCGACGCGCATTCATATGTGTACAAATATGTATATTATTGATTAAGAGTACAGATACATATGCATATATATAGACGCATACACATAACCGCACACGCACACTCGCTCGCAAGCGCATACACACACGCACACACATATATGTATACCTCCGAAGGAACTTTTATTTCTCGATAGAATTTTCAAACGATTCCAGGAGCGTAAATACCGTACACGTTAAACTAGACCTAGAGACTTTACGTCCTATATCAGAAACCGAGCGAAAATAGAAACCTCTTTCTTTACTGCCCACAAGGGGCTAAACACAGAGGGGACAAACAAGGACAGACAAACGGATTAAGTCGATTACATCGACCCCAGTCCGTAACTGGTACTTATTTAATCGACCCCGAAAGGATGAAAGGCAAAGTCGACCTCGGTGGAATTTGAACTCAGAATGTAACGGCAGACGAAATACGGCTACGCATTTCGCCCGGCGTGCTAACGTTTCTGCCAGCTCGCCGCCTTTTGAGCGAAAATAGAAACCGTATCAATAAACATTTTTCGCAATTCAACACTGCATAGCAATGAACTAATGAAAAATATTTCAAACAGAATATCCGAATCATATAAGTATGAGGCAATCCAGCATGTGCCACGTGCTTTTACAAGCGCATTTTTTGACGGCAGCAAATAAAAGAATGCCGGCGTTTCTTCGAAAATTATGAAGAAAAAATTATGAATAATTATAATATCAGGGTAATCAAAAATTTAGAAATATTTACTACTAGTGGTCTAGCCTGTAAAAAAAATTGTCACTAGAATATATATTATGCATATAAATACAGTGTACGTTTGAACACATAAGAAGTATCCGTCATAGGATTCCTTGCACGCTAGAAGGAACAGCTAAAATCCAAACCAATATCGTCGGTTGTGAAGCGATGTTGGGGAGGACAAACACTGACACACAAACATATACACACACATACATACATACATATATCTATATCTATTCGACGGGCCTCTTTCAGTTTCCGTCTACCAAATCCACTGACAAGGCTTTGGTCGACCCGAGGCTAAAATAGAAAACACTTGCACAAAGTGCCACGGAGTGGGACTGAACCCGGAACCATGTGGTTGGTAAGAAAGCTACTTATCACAAAGCCACTCCTGCGCCTGACATTCTGAATTCATGACTTGCATGTGCGATACTTATTTTGTAGATGCAATGAGATTATTGATGTTACTCGCAATTTGGCCTCAAAAAGACAGGGTCACAAATGATATGCTACTAGATTAAATACTAATACAGGATTTAATAACATCACAGGCTATCCTAATATAAAATAATCATCCATTTAATATATATCATTATTCTGTGTTTGGACATGAATGACAAATGGCAAAAATACAGCATAATGAAATAGATTACTAAAATATTACTTTTAATATTTCTTCCTTGCGACTTTAAAACAAATGGAGATTAATTTTTGCTTTTATTTGACAAATATGTTACATTAATATAAAAAGGCCACTTTAATTGAGTCGACATTTTGCCACTTCACTATGAGATTTATTTAGAAATTAATAACCTCATCTAGAATGGTTGACTTAGAACTATATATGAAATAAAGCGGTTCTAGCATACTAAATATCATTAACTACGTATATTTAATGTATTTGTGTTTTTACTGGTGTCTGCGATAGCCTGGTGGAGTATATATAATCTGGGAATGCATACAATGGGTTTCTCTGCCCTAGGTGTACGGAAAACATTCGGCGAGAAACGGAAGAAAATTTGAAGAAAGAAGGAAAAATAATAATAATAATAATAATAATAATAATATAATAATAATAATAATAATAATAATTACCAAGCAGTGACTCTCATGGCTTCTGATCTCAACCGATTGGAAGTGGTATCGCGTACATTGTTTTGTCTTGGTATAAAAGATGGGCTACAGCAAATATTCTGCTCAATACCATAGATTTGCTTGTCAGTTGTTTGCCGTAACCAGTTGAGCATGCCCCTTAGTGGCTGACGATATGTGCATCCATCATGAAGAGAAATAGTCGGGGAGCATCATAGCCATGTGTTGAGAGGGATTCTGTGGGGTTTGAATAATCATATCTGGAAACATGGGTATTTCGTTCAACACCCTTAAACAATTCTTATTCAGGGAACTTTTTCGACCAGCAGAACATTCTAACTGGGCCCCACCTGCAAGGTCATGTGCTGTTAATCTTAATGAGATCACCATGTCGCGCACATATTGTTGTGATGCATGTATCGTGTGTACGCTTTTCAGACGCGTGGTCATGATGGGTATACTGGGCTTCGCATATTTTACCCCAGTGTCACTTTGATGGCATGCACTGCTCTCTCACTCAGTAATAATAATAATAATAATAATAATATAATAATAATAATAATAATATAATAATAATAATAATAATAATAATAACAACAACAACAACAACAGCAACAACAACAACAACAATAATAATAATAATAATAATAATAAAGGGTGCGAACACAGCATTAGAGCTGAAAAAACAACATATCATGGGATGTAAAAAATGCCACAGAATCACTATTATTGGCAGTAAGAAGGTCAGGCTTGTGTAGGATGAAAGATTGCAAAGATAAAGCACTATACAAGCAATTGCGAATGATTGAAACAGAAAATAGATGAATAAAGAAAATAATGCATAGACAATTTCATTGGGATGTTGAAGATAAGACAGACAGTGAAAAATATGATCATAGAGGACTAAAAGTGATTTGAAACCGGAAACGGAGGCTCTAATATGTGCTGCCTAACAGTAAGCATTAAGAATCACTTACATCCAATACAGAATAGACAACAAACATATCAGAAAGTTTTAAGTACAGAATTTGTGCGCAAAATGGTGAAACCGTCTGGCATATTAGCTGTCAATGTACGTCAATAGAAAGAATATAAAAGACGTCATGACAATATAGCAAGAGTTTTCCATTGGACACTTTGCAATATGTATCAGCTTGACAGAGCAAAAATATGGTATGAACACGAAGGCATCATCGAAAATGATGATGCAAAGATCCTTTGGGATTTTATGATTCAGTGCGACCAGGAAATAGAGAATAGGAAACCAGTCATAGTGTGTGCGTTAATTGAAAAAAGAAAGCAAACGATGCTGGATCATAGATATAGCTCGCACGGCTGAAAACAAGGTGGCCTCAGAATAGCCAAATCCTTGTGAGGGGATCTGGTAGACGGAAACTGAAAGAAGCCCATCGTATATATATATATATATGTGTGTGTGTGCATGTGTTTGTGCCCTCCATCATCTCTCGACAAATAGTGCTGGTGTGTTTACATCCGCGTAATCTAGCTGTTCAGCAAAAGAGACCGGTAGAGTAAGTACTAGCTTACAAAGAATAAGTTCTGGTGCTCCAGCAAGGCCAGAGTCAAATGGCTGATACAAGTAAAAGAATATATATGGGCACCAACGTTATATATATATATATAACCTTGGTCCCCCAGCATTATTGTAGCTTTAAAACGGAAGCACTTTAAATAATTCTAAAGAAGGTAAAGAATATATATATTAGCTAATATAAGTTACATACTTATACATACATACATTCACACACAGATGGATACATACAAATTCATAGACACACATGTATATATTTTTGTCAATTTTGTATAGAGTTATTACAAGTGGGCGAGCATGTTATGAATCAGTATATTTTCATTTTAATTTTAGTATGTAGACTTTGTTTCAGCTATTTTTCTACAATCAAGTTTTGTTTCATACATCATTATCCATTTTGAGGCTCACTTCTACTTTGAAGCATCAGGAAATTTTGTCATAATAATGAAAGGAATATTTTAAAATACAACTTCTAATTTGCAAATCACTTGAAAATTTTCTAATGACTAAGAAAGTCTACCGGCAAATACAACATTGATGACATCATTAATTCAGAAATTAATCCTTCTATTTCATTTCTTTTCGGATTTAAGAGACTCTAATGAAGAGTTTGAAGCAGAATTCTGTTCTTTCTGCTATTTACACTAAATGGAGAGGCAAATTGTTAATTCACCGTTCCTTTCACAAGGCACTTGTAGTCTAATCTTTCATTATGGTGGCAAATTAATTACTTCATTTAAGGGAAGAAATATCTGAATAAACATGCTACCACGGTTCGCGAGATTTTGTTTCCCAAGTTCGTTAATGATTATTTCAAGAGCAGCTTTTATTTACTCTCTTTACTGATATCGAAAAGTAACATGGTTGAATGACCTATATTTTCGTAAACGCCTCTGTATTATATTATATTATATTATATTATATCATATTATATCTCTCTATATATAAAGCTTAAGTTGTCTGTGTATGGCAGGTTTGGCAGCCTTCAACTAACACTATTTCCTCCGAGACCCTGCAGCGCAAGTAAACCAAAATTGAGAGTATTATAGAAGAAGACTTGCTCTTCCCTCAGTAGAAGACAGAATTGAAATCTGACCAAGCTAACACCAAAAATCATTTACATCAAAAAGGTGCTTTTTTTCTATGAAAATCTCTATTTTTTACGAGTTTTTGACTGCTGTGCCGCCATTTGTTGGTGTATTTCAACCAGGAAAATGTTCACTTAAAGAGAATAACAGGCTATATAACGCACAATTTTTACTTTTCAAGAATTTCAATTCGAAAGGATCGAAACAAACCCGAGCAATGCCGGGTGATACTGCTAGTTATATTATGTTATATCATATTATGTTACATTATATTATAGTATAGTGTAGTCGCTCTCATATACTCAAGTGTGTTTGGTTATTTACTTTTTCCTGTTAAATACAATATTTGATAGGTATGGGATAATCTTTGGGGATTCGCACAAATAAAGTTATCTGATTATTTATGTTCAATTCAGTTATAACTTCTGAAGAAAATGAAATAATATAGCGTGATTGTTTAATGGCGTCCACATCAGTCTTGACAAACATCTTATAATTTTATACCACTCCAATCGATGACTGAAGACACCAGTTAATTCAATAAATTCCTGTATGAGATGTCATGATGTTGATATATGTTCATTTGCCAAGGACAAATAAAATCACAATAATGAAATAGGAATATCTGTATTTTATATCAAGCGCTACATTACACGCTTCAGGGACATGCTACAAGAGAATTTGTATAAGGTCGTCCACGTTTGTCAGTGAGAATGTGTTACTCTCTCTTTTGCTTTTATGCAGGTGAGCTCTCTAGTTATCTCATTTCAATTTTGTGCGCGTAGTCTGCCGAAGATTAGCTAAAAAGCTAAGAAACAGGTTTCGGATTAATCAGTTGTTTGATCCTAAAATGTTATATCGGTGGCGTCTTGGGCAAAAGCTTTCTAGCACTAAATTTGTTTAACTAATTCTTCACAGTGAAATTGCGTAAACAGTAGCCGTTAGAAAGCTCCGCTTCATATGTATTGTGCCCAGTATAACGCTGGCTTTGAAAATTACAATGAAGATACGCGGATCTTTCGAATGCCTGCCACTCAGAAATGAATTTAACGAGAGGAGAATTCAAGTGGGGGTAACAACTAAATGAACGTTCTTGTGACCAACAAAATTCCGATTAATTTCCTTCGTTTTTATGATGATTAGACAAGGAAAAGCAACGTACATCAGCCTTTTAAAAGCTTTCAAGGTACATGAATGAAGAGCAGAAATAAATAGTTAAAGGATTGATATAAACTAAATATTTGTGAGAAAATGAACCACGACGATGGCATGTGAGATTAACTCTATCTCCGAACGGGAATAAGAAGAATATTTACTTCAGTTATACTTGTCTCAAGGATTAGGTAGAGCTGGTGCTCGAAGAGAAAATACATTTAAACATCGAAGGCGGTGAGCTGGCAGTAACGTTAGCACGCCGGGCAAAATGCTTAGCGGTATTTTGTCTGCCGCTACTTTCTGAGTTCAAATTCCGCCGAGGTCGACTTTGCCTTTCATCCTTTCTGGGTCGATTAAATATGTACCAGTTACGCACTGGGGTCGATATAATCGACTTAATCCGTTTGTCTGTCCTTGTTTGTCCTCTCTGTGTTTAGCCCCTTGTGGGTAGTAAAGAAATAAATACATTTAAACGTCGCGTGAAGTGAGATCGAATCCGATACTTCATATTTATGAAGCGAAACCATTAACCACATTGGAAACCAGCGTTCAGATTTGTTTCACATTTGTTCTGATGCGTCAAGCGATCCATAGCAACTCTACCTTCTAATGGTCTTACTAATGTTTAGTACCAACGTTTTAATCATTTAAGTGTTCTGAATTCATGTCGACGAATCAATGTATATCGAGAGTTTCCCCTCATGACACTGTTATTGTTTATTTATTCTACAGCACGTTTTAACCCACATCGAAATTTCTAAGTATGATATGCTATTTCAAATTGTTCTTCACCATAATGGAAATGCTAATCATCCACTGCAAGAATTCTCTGTTTTGAAGTGGCTCTGAGTGAAGATATCTATTTCCATTAACCTCTTCAGAGTCGTATAAATAAATAATTTTAACATATTGATATACTTTTGATCCATTACATATTATCACCTTCAAATGAATGAGAAAACTCTAAACAAAACATAGGCACAGGTGTGCAGGCCTAAGCATTTCTTTGTGTTCAGCTGCTTGTGTTGCAAGCTCGTTCGTTCGGGTTCAGTCCCATTGCAGGGCACTTTGGACAAGTGTGTAATAAAATGGCCCCAGACGACCAATGTTTATTTAGTGAGTGTTATAGATGGAAACTGTAGGTGCCCCTCATATATATATATATATATATATATATATATATATATATATATATATATATATATATATATATATATATATACATATATTGTCATCAAAAAAGGGGGTAGAATTAATTAATTGTTAATAAATTCGACCAAGCAGTATTCGGTATGTAAAGACCATTTACGGTATATTTGAAGTATTAATTTATAAAAATATGGTAAAGTAAAAAATTCACTTTACCACACACCGAACTTTTCAGAAATAGCAGCCAAAAATTTGGCTATTTCTTCAACTGCAAATAAAAGTCTCCAGACAATGCATACTCAGAAAATAACTCACATAGGTATAAGGGAAAAACAATGAAAGATCACGTCCATATACGATACCCGAGGACAGTCTGTTTCTGGATTTGTGGGTAAAACGCCACTTTTCCTTCATCAGCTCAGAGATTTCTTCTGATTTAGATTTGAAAATACTAAGAATCAAACATACCCGTCCGATATCTGTAACATCGGACAAACCATGCCAGACACCCAGTACTAGCGAATCCAAAAATACGAATGAGATCTATTATTCTCCCTGTCCACCCACGTGAGTCATAGAGCATTACATTTCTACAGAGGTAAAAACTGCAGTTCAAATTCTTGGAGATAAAGCATTATATTGTCATCAAAAAAGGGGGTAGAATTAATTAATTGTTAATAAATTCGACCAAGCAGTATTCGGTATATTTACGGTATTTACGGTATATTTGAAGTATTAATTTGGGTGTCTGGCATGGTTTGTCCGATGTTACAGATATCGGACGGGTATGTTTGATTCTTAGTATTTTCAAATCTAAATCAGAAGAAATCTCTGAGCTGATGAAGGAAAAGTGGCGTTTTACCCACAAATCCAGAAACAGACTGTCCTCGGGTATCGTATATGGACGTGATCTTTCATTGTTTTTCCCTTATACCTATGTGAGTTATTTTCTGAGTATGCATTGTCTGGAGACTTTTATTTGCAGTTGAAGAAATAGCCAAATTTTTGGCTGCTATTTCTGAAAAGTTCGGTGTGTGGTAAAGTGAATTTTTTTTACTTTACCATATTTTTATAAATTAATATATATATACATATATATATATATATATATATATATTATATATATATATATATATATATATATATATATATATATATATATATATAGATATAGATATATGTATATATACAAATATATACATATATATATATATATATATACATACATATATATATGATTATATAACAAATGTATGTATGTATCTGTGTATGTGTGTATGTATGAATGTATTAATGAATGTATCTACGTATGTATGTCATTATTCAGTTTTATTTCAATAATTCTTGCCAATAAGAAATAGCCAGTTTCTAACCTACATTCAATGCCCTTTCATTCGAATTTCAACATCAGCAACAGGGTAAATTTGTTTCTTTGTATGTATATGTGCAAATTTGTATGCTTTGTTTTATATATGTATTCTCATGCATGTATTCTCATGCTAAGCATTTCGCCCGACGCGCTAACGTTTCTGCCAGCTCGCCGCCTTAGGACTAACATTATTGATGATATTCATAAGTTTTAATGCTTGTGTTTTATTTTTGTAAAACCCCTTCTTAATACGGATATAATTATGCAAGATGAGCGTTATTTCTTTTATGAGAATAATAACAAGAAATCATATATTATCAGATGTAACGTATACTGGGTAATTCATTTTTGTTTTTATTTGTTTTAAGCTAGCTGGGAATAGTTTCTGGAAAGTTTAGCTAGCAAGCCCAACTAGCACAGAACATCTCTATTTACAGGTCAACTTTTGGTTATAATACGTGAAGTGTCATTGATATGATGTATCCTTTGTGATTAACGTTAACAAACTATCACCCCTAGAAAATGTGAGATCTTATTATCACAAAGAATGCAATATATCTAGAATAGATATTAAATATTTTCCACTCATATAAAAACGATTTGCGATTATGAAAGTAATTATTGTAGAGATTTTGATGATTCGGATGTATTTTGATTTAACCATGGAAATTTGTAAATATGAGATACTGAACGTGAAAACTAAACATACGTAAGTATTATGAAAGCATAAATATCACCCCTCCCTTACATCTAGAAAACGGAATAAAAAACGTTTTGCTGTCTGTCATTACAGAAGTTACATTGGATGCAACTGATGTGTAATTGTTGAACGAAAGGGGTGCTTTTTGTTTTGACGTCATTCTATTAATATTACGTTTAAATGTTTGCAAGTCAACATCTGGTGGAATGACAGCAGCGGAGACAAGATTTCAGAAAACCGTTGTTTTGCGGAGGAGGCACTCAACAGAGTAGTTATATAGAGTCAGGGGAGTTGGATACACCGAGGGGTAGAAAAGGCCTATGAGGATATGACTAGTTAGCTCCGAGTAGCAAGAGAACATGCGTAGAATGGAGGTTTAAATGCTACTGTGACATACTGAGAACCAATCTGTCGATTAACCCTTTCTGCATGCGGCCTTGGATATGTGGGGCTGTATGCGTTTGTGTGTGCGTTTTTGCGCGTGTGTGTGTACGTGTGTGTGTGTGTGTGTGTGTGTGTGTGTGTGTGTGCATGTGTGCTTGTATTTTGCCGCAGTACTTACTCAAATGCGGGAGAAATATTTTGAGCATCTCCATTCTGTATCAGTACTCATATTATTAAATCATATTCTAATCGGAGGAAGGGACAGTTAACGTTATACTGTCCAGGTCGTTATGCCAGATGAGATCATCGGATACTGTAGGGAGTTGTATTTATTGGGACCGTGAGCGCTCTAGCTCAGTGTCGTTACTAATATTATCACTTCACGGTGAAACTACGTTCTTGGTATCAGCAGTCCTTCAGGATGTTTACCGCTAAAATTGAAAATATTGGCAGGATTTCTCTTTGGCGTGCTATTAATGCAGGTTTTTCGTATGGTCTATACATCGCTTGTGAATGGTGCATGTTTGACGAAGTGTAAGGAGGAATAACATGTTGTACCATTTGCATAAGTGTCGCCATTGCTGGCCATAACGCCGAATAAGTATCTGAGGTACAGACGTGGAAGCGAATATGACCTTGGGTTACATTAGACTGGATTGAAAAGATACAGAAGTAGAACCATCATCACTTAACCAGATAATCTGATCGAACATTAAGCTAGTGTTGTAAGAATCAAGAAATGTATAAACGGATGTGTCAGTACAAAATTTACATGCCAGATACGGACGAATTATTTAAAGATGTCTTGGCCAAAAGCTTCTATTTACCGTTATTCTCTGATGTGGCGTGGGGTTCACTACTTAGTGGTGCAAGAGAATCTGGTTGTGCGGATAAAAGTAGATACTAAATGACTCTTGAGTCACTAAAATTCGTAGTAAACCGTTGTCTTCGTTATCTAAATGATGTTATACATCGCGTTGTGAGACTGTGTCTGCAATCAGGATTACGGCACATCAGATCAGCTTGGGATCAAATCTCACATCGACACATATTGTTATGTAGTGATATATACAAATGCATATGCTTCACTTGGGTAATACCGGAAATACATTATCCAAACAGAATTGCATCAAACGACTGCAACATGAATTATTTGAGGCATTTCGTTAACCCTGAATAAGCATGAAGAAA
Organism: Octopus sinensis; assembly: GCF_006345805.1. Lineage (NCBI taxonomy): Eukaryota > Metazoa > Mollusca > Cephalopoda > Octopoda > Octopodidae > Octopus > Octopus sinensis. The sequence continues at coordinate 119,367,745 of NC_042997.1, read as the reverse complement.
TGCATTGCAACCATGACCATCAAATCGTTTTTGTGTAAAGTCGGTTTTCATAAACAAATTAATTCATTTCTTTTCCAAGAGAGCAATGTGTTGTTTCAAGGGGACCTTGATGCTATTTCTAACAGTTCTATGTCTAGCCTTTGATTGGTGAGGCTTTTAGACACACTCGTCGACTCTGACATCAAGATGTGTGGGATACTGACTTTAAAACGAGTTGGGACGTTGGCTTGTGCAAAACAGTCCAGAAGTAACCATGGAAGCGAAAACAATAGCTGAAGATTCTATGCAAAAATTACTTGTTATAGGCCTCATTGAATTATTGTAAGTAAATTCCTTGTTTGTTCGGGTTTCACTGATCAAATAATTTCGAGAGTCAACGCTATGTCACTTGCTTTTATAAAGTTCCAATATATCCCTGTAAAAACAGAAATATTGAAAATCTTCATAAGACTTCCTTCCATCTCTGGTGATGATATGAACTGATGTACAAAAATAAATGATAATTGACAGCATTATGGAAAGCAGAGGAAGGATATGTGAATATATATACCTAAAATCTATTTAGAAATCGTTCTGAATTTTGCTCTTTAAGCAAATCTTGTTTCAAAACTTGCAACTTACCTACAAGTCTACATTAAAAGAGTCTATTGAATGTTATCCAACAGAAAACAGTTACACAAATATTCATTGTCGGCTATTATATTTCGTGATTGGCAGTTTATATTCTCCAAAGATTTCTTTCAATAAATGTTTACATTGTCTGAAATATTCTGTAGAGATATCGCTTGAGTTTTGACAACATTTAAGCAGTGGCTTTAGGAAGACAATTTTTCTTTTGACAATGGAAAGCCATTAATGTCACGAAGAATGTCCAAAAATATTTAATGGGGTGGGGTTCTTTCATATTTTGTTGATGTTATCTATTGGTGCAGCATTTTAGAGTAGTTCTGAAAGGATGTTGTGAAAGTCAGTTTTCAAAACAGTCAATTTATCTTATGACACGGTCTTATCTAAAACGAAAATCCGTGCAAAATATGATACCAAGCCAATGTTGTTTGAATCTAGGCGAATCAAAGAACAATTATGCACAAAGTAGGAGATTACATTAAATGAAAATGAAAAGATCAATTTTGTATATTTGCGTTGTTTCGTACGTTCTAACAAGTAACACTATCAACAATATTCAGATCTATCTAAATCAAAAGAAGAATACATTTCTATACATAATGGAGTTTGTTCTGAATTGTAGCGCACATACATATGTCAGTCATAATTCATTGTCTGAGTCTTCTTATAATCAATAAAAAATAGGTTAGTAGCAGTAAAAGTAAGTCATATATACGACTGGTAGCTGATGGAGCTGAAATTTCATATGACACCAACGTACAGTTTTTTTTTTTATATAATTAACATAATTATTATTCTTGATATTAAGGCGGCGAGTTGGCAGGATCTTAGCACGCCGGGCAAAGTGCCTTTGTCTGTCCTTTGTCTGCCCTTGTTTGTCCCCTCTATGCTTGTTATGACTATGCTTGTTATGCCCCCTGTGGGCAGTAAAGAAATAAGAAACGTTAGCAACTCCGGGCGAAATGCTCACCGGTATTTCGTCTGCCGCTACGTTCTGAGTTCAAATTCCGCCGAGGTCGACTTTGTCTTTCATTCTTTCGGGGTCGATTAAATAAGTACCAGTTACGCACTGGGGTCGATATAATCGACTTAATCCGTTTGTCTTTCCTTGTTTGTCCTCTCTGTGTTTAGCCCCTTGTGGGTAGTAAAGAAATAGGTATTTCCTCTGCCGTTACGTTATGAGTTCAAATTCCGCCGAGGTCGACTTTGTCTCTCATCTTTTCGGGGTCGATTAAATAAGAACCAGTTACATGCAGGGGTCGTTATAATCGACTTAATCCGGTTGTCTCTCGTTCTTTGTCCCATCTGTGTGTAGCCCCTTGTGGGCAGTAAAGAAATAAAAATCTTAGCACGCTGGATAACATGCTTTGCGGCATTTGATTTATCTATACATTCAGAGCGCAAATTCTGCCCACGTCCCCTTGGCTTTTCATCCTTTCTGGGGTCGATAAAATAAGTAGCAGTCAAGCAGATGGCTGGATGTAATTGACTTTTCCCTATACTGAAAAACTGTTGAACCTGTAACAAAATTTGAATCTATAATTGTTGCTGCTGTTGTTATAAAGCTATTATAGTGTACTTTAATTGGGAGGGATGTCGTATAGAGATTGGTGACAAGTTTCTGTAGATCCTTTGAACCTTTCTTATAGGTTCTTACAGAATGCTAGATTGCACTTTTCTGCATATCCCCAATACCGTCCTCAATTCCAACACCGTTCAGCCTCTTAGACAGCGTACTGAATATTGTGCCAAGTGTACTAATCGCCACAGTCACCATTGTCTGCAACCATCATTTAATCGCATGACTACGTCCTGATGTTTCTTAATTCTCATGATTTCTCCAGTATCCACTCGATTGTCATATGGCATTGCAATGTGTATGATATTACATTGTTTTATTATTTTACATATATATAAATCGTTACTAATCCATTTCATAGCAGTATGGAAGGAATAAATGAATTCGAAAATCTACTTAGAGTATATATGAAGTTTTATCCATATCAAAATTAATGCGCTTAACTGGTTAAATGTATTAATTTTCATATAAATAAATCTTCATAAATATATACGCTGTACATTTTCCACTTCACTTGCAGTAAAAATTGATATTGAATCGCTAATGATGTCCGTGTCACAATGCTGAAATCCATGCATTTGGATTCGCTTAACCTATCGATTTGCCAAATTTCTTTTCTTTTCGATGATAGTGTATCCAGAATATAAATTCAAATGTCATATACACCTCAGCGGATAACTAAATCACTGTTGTCTTTCCTTCATTCATTTCTACGTGCACAACCTACACATCCCCAAGCATTGTAAGGCTTCAAAATTTCCAGATGTAACGAATGTCACAAGCGTGTTGCCATTTGCCATCGCTATTTCTGTATTGCTTCTCTCTAATTATTTTCTATGTATTCTTTGCTATTTATAAACGTATTCTACAGCGATTACACAGAAACAATGATGCCTATTGGTTTATTCATTACAACGCTATTATCACTTAATTCGTATCTGAAACAAACTATTTTATTAGCAACTTATATAAGACAGTGGATAGTGAATGAATACAGGCTCATGTAAATGGTAGTTCAAAACGATACAAATAAAAAGACCCTGCAAGAGTGAAGGGTATACAGAATTATATAGTTCCAGATAAGTTTTCTTGAAAAGAAGGTAATGTCTTTTCACGGTAGAATTATCATTAGTGATAGGGGGGAAATGGTTGGTTCGTTCCACATACATAAACAATCATTATTCAGGGACCTTTTGAGCAAGATGGACTTGTTGACCAGGAGAAAATGCTAACTGGGCCCCAACTGCAAGATCATGCGTTGTTTATCTTGATATGAGATCACCATGTCGCACACATATTGTTGTGATGCATGTGCGTGGTGTACCCTTATTAGACGGGTAGTCATGATGGGTATACTGGGCTTCGTATATTTTAACCCAGTGTCACTTTGATGGTATGCACCGCTCTCTCACTGAATAATAGTAATAACATTGAAAAGATTAACTTGACAGAGCAAAAAATTGGTACGACCAGAAAGCCGAAGGCATCGACGAAAATTTTGATGGAAAGATCCTATAGGACTTTATGATTCGGTGCGGCCATCAGATAGAGAATAGGAAGCCAGACAGACTTAATTGAGAAAGAAAGCAAGCTATGAGGAATTGTAGATATAGCATGCCCAACTGTCCACAGGGTATGCGATAAGGAAGAAAGAAAAGTCGAGAGATTTGACAGGTTAGCTTGGGAAGTTAAGCAGTTGTGGTCGATGAAAAGAGTAGCAGTATTACCAATAATTTTCGGAGCTCTGGAAACAATGGGCAAAAATCTCGACAAGTACATGGAACAAATAGGGGCTACAATAAGGGAGGAGCACTTGCAGAAATCAGCACTGCTTGGAACCGCTCGAATACTTCGGAAGGTGCTCGAAAAATAAGAGGTGTTAACTTAGTTCATTGGCAGTGAACATCTGACCCCGCAGTACATCTCCAATGTTAGAAGCTGGGAAAATGCAATGATGATGATGACGATGATGATGATGATGAGTGTACATATGAAAAGTCGATGCCAGATAAGATAGAAAGTCAAAGTTTTTGGAGTGACATCTGTAGCAAATCAAGGAGCTCAAGAAGGATGCTGAATGGTTGCATGAACTGAAACAAAACAGTAATCTCTCCAAAACCTGGCAGAACTAGTCACGTCAGTTAGAGAAGTGTAGGAAATCAGCAAAAAATGGGTAACTGGAAGGCTCCGGGACCAGATGGATCTCAAGGCTACTGGATCAAAAGATCTGGTGAATGACATGCACGAATAACTTTGTTAAACGCCGACCAAGTAACGCCAGATTTAATGACAATGGGTTGAACAGTACTGTGCTTGAAATACATCGAAAAAGGCAATACGGTAGACAATTACAAGTCGATATCCTGCTTACCATTTATGTGGATAGTATTGACTGGAATAGTCGCAGTTAATGTACGAACATCTGGACAAGAATGGACTCTTGCTACATGAGCAGAAGGGTTGCAAGCGTAAGTTCAGAGGGAACAAGGATCAACTGCTAGTAGACAAAACTGTACGTAGAGACTGCGAGAGGAGGAAAACTAACTTCGCCATGTCATGGATCGATTATCGTAAGGCATACGATATTATCTCACATTCTTGGATTATAGTATATATTAACCTATTTGGTTTGCATCGAATGCTGAGCGATTGCTTGGAAAAAGTATGGCAAAGCGGAGGACGGAAGTGACAGCATATGGAAGAAGTTTAGGTACAATACAAATCATATGATGTAACTTCCGAGGGGATTGCTTGTCCCCACTGTTTTTATAATGTTCATGATACCACTAACACTGATTCTGAGGAAAGCAAACATTGGGTATCTATTCAACCACTTGTTATTCATGAATGCCCTCAAACGTTATGGTAAGGTAGAATCCCAAGTCAGTTCCTTCGTTGACACGATTTATACTTTCAGTGCTGATATAAGAATGGAGTTCAACTGAAAAAGTGTGGTGTGTTAGTCTTGAAGAGAGAGAAATCAAATATCTAAACGGGCTAGCGATACTGTCGGGGGAGGTTATGAAGCAGACAGAAGAGATGAACTATAAGTACTTGGGGATATTGAAAATGGATAAAATAATGAAGAAAGAAATGACAGAAAAAATCAAGGTGGAGTACTTGCACAGACTGAGACTGATACTTAAGTCGAAATTAAACGGACTGAGTAAGATTAAAGCTCTCAACACCTGGGCAGTTTTACTCCTTAGATATGGAGCAAGGGTAAACGCATGGACAGTAAACTAACTAAACAACTTAGACAGAAAGAAAAGGAAGTTATTGATACTCCACCCAAAAATTGACACTGACAGACTATATGTGCCAAGTTATAGGGGAGAAAGTGGACTGATTGGATGCGAACTCAGCATTAGAGCAGCAGAAAACAACATAGCATGGTATGTAAAAAATTATACAGAACCACTATTATTGCTATTAAGAAGGTTAGGCTTGATGGAAGATTGCAAACATAAAGCACTGTAAAAGCCCTTGTGTATGAACGAAAGCGAAAACAGGTGGATAAAGGAAAAAATGCATGGACAATTTCATAGGGACATTGAAGATAAGACAGCTTATGACATGATACCCCTTTCCTGGATTTTAGAAAGTTTTGAGCGGGTAAGTGTTGAAGAGTTCAATGAAAAACTGGGATATATAGTTAAATTCATATGGAAACATTTTGGCGAGGGTTGACATCAAGAGAGGCATATTTCAAGAAGATAACCTATCATCATTGCTGTTTGTGATTTGTATGATAGTCCTCACACAGATACTAAGTAAAGTGACATCGGGGTACACCTTGTAAACTGGAGGAAAATCACTTCTTATATATGGATTACTTAAAGACCTTTTGGAAGTTCAAACGTTAAATAAATGGCCTAGTTTCAACAGTGCAGATATTCAGTATCGGAGGGGAATTTGGGATTAAAATGTATGATAAGCTTGTAACACAAAGAGGCAAATTAGCGTCGTCTGATGGTGTAGA
>NC_042997.1:119286557-119356557 GCF_006345805.1 Octopus sinensis | reverse complement strand
AACGTAAAAACAGGCGAAATACCACTAAGCATTTCGCCCGGCGTGAAAAAGTTTCTTATTTCTTTATTGTCCACAAGGGGCTAAACATAGAGAGAACAATCAAGGACAGACAAAGGAATTAAGTCGATTACATGGACCCCACTGCATAACTGGCACTTAATTTATCGATCACGGAAGGATAAAAGGCAAAGTCGACCTCGGCGGTATTTGAACTTATAACGTAACGGTAGACGAAATACCTATTTCTTTACTACCCACAAGGGGCTAAACACAGAGAGAACAAACAAGGACAGACAAACGGAGTAATTCGATTGCATCGACCCCAGTGCGTAACTCGAACTTATTTAATCGACCCCAAAAGGATGAAAGGCAAAGTCGACCTCGGCGGAATTTGAACTCAGAACGTAGGGGCAGACGAAATACCGGTAAGCATTTCGCCCGGCGTGCCAACGTTTCTGCCAGCTCGCCGCGTTGGTTCAAATCAATAATGTACACTACCTGCTGTCGGCGGCACAACCCGGATTAATGGCTCTAAGAACTAATAGTGACAGGTAGGTTCTGACGTGAAGCTAAATCAGATTTTTGTGTTATCGTATCCTGATAAGGATGTGGACTGAGAAGTAGTAGTTTATAATGATATATCAGAAATCCCAAAACAAAACATGAAGGTGGCAGATTTGAACCATGAACTGAATTACTTGTTGTTCAAAACATTTATTAGCGCTGCCAACATCACCTCTATTTATTAGTGCTGCCAACAAGGAAATATAAATACAGATCTGCAGGGATTCTGATTTTGTCAAAGAAGACCTGGTTAAACATTTTAAATAACGTTTCCTTTTGGATTAGATTAATTCAAATATTTTTTACACAAGCGACAGATTATTTCTAACGGACATGATGTTCATGTAATCAGCAAAACGACATCCGAAATTACATTCTCAAACTCTGTGTAGCTACACGTTAGAAGTCTACAATCTGATACATATCATTTGTATCAGGTACAGTCTCATTCAGATATGAGAATATCTTGACACCGTTTAGATACTGTAAATAATTTTATTTTAGGAAAAAAAGAAATGTATGCATACTTTAATACTCTGCTTGATATATCTTGGGAGTTCACGATAGAAACCATTTTGGTTTATTTTAGCAAATAACGCCTTTAATAAAATCACAAACAGCTTATCACCGTGTTTTTATTTCGTCTTGCTTCCGTTCCTAATGGTCTTAGTATTCACATAAGCATGTCACTTTCTTATTGCTATTCACATACACTTCAAGAGATAAGGTGAAATGTATATTAAACGATGATTTATTTTACGTCAATGTCATACGTTTTCGGTAATCAGAGTCAGCTAGTTGTATCGGATTTCCATTTTACCTCTTTCGATTTAAACTTCCTAAAGGCTGCTGATTAATTTCGGAAATTGAATTGCATGACTTAATAAATTACAATTCCGAAGAAAATATTAAGTTTCAATCTAATGTCAAATGAAATACTATATTATTCCTAAGCCGACTACAACCTTCGCCTTTCAAATAGAATTGTCAGTACAACATGGTGGTAAGTATTTGGATAGCGAAGTTTTTCTATGCTACAGATAACGATTATTCAACTCTACCTAACATTGTCGTCTAATGTCTACTTGATTGATTGACTAGCTAGAATGAAAAAAACTGATAAATGCACTTCATATCAGATTCCAAGGTATCGGAGAAGAGTGGTATATATGCTAATGAAATGCTACATTACCTCCCTTGTAAGTGAATGACTATGAGTGGTTGCCTTTCCTCATACGCCTATTCGATCAGGGCTAAGCTAGGACAAGCAACGTGAACAACGTTATTTATTCTCTATTGCTGGGGAATAATTTTTTTCCTCAAACTTAGGATGTTTTAGCTATATTGAACATAATCTTCATAGTAAATTCTTATTTGATCCAAATCTTTTCTAATGTGCTTTGTGTTTGTACCTCGTTTTCTTTATATGTAGCATTTTTTTCAGTGCTTCTTGGTAATTACACGTTACACAACTAAATAACAACCCAAAGAATATATTGGATATTTTCCTCCTTATTATTTTGCATATTTATTATATTTGATAGGAAAAAGTTCAATTTCGTCATTATATATAATAAAACGTCCTTCAAACGAAAAAAATAACCTCATCCCACTATTTATCTTTGTTTTCAGTCATTGGTCACCAGGAATTGATTTAATGTTGGGGCAGCTCTTGGCGGATTTTTATAAATGCTATTACCCTCAATCATTAGTCCAAGCTGCGCATTAGAACCCTTTAGTGAATAGATGTAAATTGTCTTGATTAACGGTCTTCTATGAATTATCTCCCCATTGCGGACTTCAACATCCCTACCTAAGTAAACAGAAAAGAAAAAAAGGCGAACACACACATACACAATGTACATACAGATATAACCTTCAATATGATTTAAAACTGGACCTAGTATCATTAGCAAGACGGCCTTAAAATCAACCATCCCGAAAATTAAACGCAATTCCCCTTCAACCCATTAGAGAAGAGTAGCTTGTAAATTCTGTTCAACATTTTCAATATAAAAAAATTGGATGCAAACATTCTATTCGAGAATTACTAAACCGTTATTTATTGCAAGCCTAAAATTTCCTAAATCTATTACTTCGATAATACTCCAGCATAGAAACTATACGCTACACAGGAAAATCAATGATTTTTCTCTGTAGGAACGTTATTTTTCTCTACACGAATGAGAAAGAAAGCGAAATTCTGAAAGCTTCGAATAAGGAATCGGTGGAAGTTACTTGAATTATATTTTTAAATATTTCAAATCAACCTTTATCACGCCGAGAAAAATGCATTTAATCCGTGTTTACGTTCTGCCATGGTCGATTTTGTATTTAATTATTTCAGGGTCATAAAAGAAATATTAATTGAACACTTGGGTTGATGTAATCAACTTACTTCCTCAGCTGAAATTGCTGGTCTTGTGCCAATATTTGAAATCAGTATTTCATATCAGTTATTGTAGTTAGTTAGTGATGTTTTAAATGAGGAAGGAGGTTTACTTATACTTAAAAATTGTAACTCACATTCCATTATCCGCTGCCACTAAATCCAACAAAATATTATCAAGAAGGTGACCTTCTAGATAACATTAGGACCTTATTTAAAACCAATAAAAAATTTCCGCGTCACTCTAGAGTTAAACAGAAAAAATTGTGACTTCTATTTATTTCCAATTATATGCTAGGATGTGTACATAAAATGGAGACAATCTATAATACATTCCTCTCTGATTTACTTAAACTATTCTTTAACGAATTCTTCCTTGCTTTTTTATGAGAACTCATCGATCTCTGGACTATATGTACATCAATTATTAAGCATAGAAAGAGATATTTTAATTGATTTTATCCACGATTAAATCTGAGATTTCTCAGTCTTTCGTTCAAATATTTCTCGAAAAGAATAAATTATTTCTTTCTTATATTTCAATTGATTCAAAATTATATTATGGTTTACTCTTCCTATTACATACATTTCCACCACAATTCCTGGAAATGTAAAGCTCAACATAAATTACAGAAGCAGTTGGAAAGGAATTTTACTAATCCCAAAGCATATCCATTTCATGTAACAGGAAAACAATCCTTTCTAGCGGAGGCACAAGGTCTCAAATTTGTTAGGAAGGTATTACTTTTCTACTTATTCTAGGCACAACGCCTGAAATTTTTCGGGAGGGGGCCAGTCGATTAGATCGACTCCAGTACACAACTGGTATTTAATTTATCGACCCCGAAAGGATGAAAGGCAAAGTCGACCTCGCAGGAATTTGAACTCAGAACGTAGCAAGAGTAACAACGAAATACCGATAAGCATTTCGCCCGGTGTGCTAACGATTCTGCCAGCTCACCGCCTTATGTAATTGTAAAATAATAACAGCAACGACAATAATAATGATTTCAAATTTTGACACAAATTTGGCAAGTTCTGGGAAAGAAGCTCGTCGATTGCATGGAGTCCAGTACTCAAATGCTGCTTATTTTATCGACCGCGAAATAATGAGAGGCGAAAGTCGACCTCGGCAGAATTACAACCCAGAAATCAAAGACTGGACGAAACGCCGTAAAGCATTTTGCCCAACGTACTAATGATTCTGCCAGCTCACCGCCTTGTTTAAAATAATGTTATGCAGTGTTGTCCGGTGTGCAAAAGCTTCTCATACTTACCGGCCTTAATAAAAAACAGAAAATAGTAATAACAACAACATCAACAACAAGAGCACATAGGGAACGCAAACCTCCACCAAGGCAACAACAATGTCCATTCAATGATTAGCCAGAAATGATTTTTAAAATGAGAATATCTGAAATAAACTCGACTGCTCTCACTAACGGGAATACTAATAATGAACCTGAACGATCTCAGAAATTAAGTAAGAAAACAGGAAACATCTTCTAGAATCCTTGTTCGGTACTGTAGAGATGGAAATATCTAATCCGTTCGTGCCAGTCACGAGGCGAAACATCCCTGAATGTTTTATCCGAATCCATCGCGCGGTTCTTGAGATATCTTTTCCACGGACAATCAACAAGGAAATAAACACGACTGCAAACAATACATCCACCTTCTCTAGGGGGAAGATAAAAATCAAAACTGTCCTTGCCACTCTTGGCCTCTGGAGGATACCCTGCACTAAGGCAGCTGAAATAAAGTTATAATGACAGGAAACCATAAATAATAATATAATAATAATAATAATAATAATAATAATAATAATAATAATAATAATAATAATAATAATAATAATAATGATGATGATGATGATAATAATAATAATAATGATAAAAATAATAATAATAACTTGTGTCTTGAGGTCCCTGGGTGAGACTTGGAGCAAACTTGTACAAATGCAAAGCATAAGTCAAACATAAAATAATAATAATAATAATAATAATAATAATAATAATAATAATAATAATAATAACAACAACAACAACAACAACTACAGTAGTAGTAGTAGTAGTAGTAGTAGTAGTAGTAGTAGTAGTAACTTTATATTTCTTTCATTACCTCCGCCAAGGCGGGAGGTTATGTTTTCATCGGCGTTGGTTTGTTATCGATGTTTTCTTAGTTCCTGCAATAAATACGTTGTAATGTATTTCCCCGTACTGTATAACCCAAAGAGTTTGTATAATTCACAAAGTTTCTAAGAACTATTGTTAATAAGTACCATCGGACAGATTTGTTACCTTTGTATTAAAAGTTTTTGACTATTTTCAAGTATGTATACGGAAAACATTTGATAGCGAAAACAGGAGCAGAAGCTAAAAGTGAACGGAGGCCTTACTTTAATATCTTTCTTTAATATCTGCAATATTTATTGCATCATCACAAATTCATCAGCCCCGTTCTCCTTCTTACGCTAGAAATGCCTTTATAGCTGTAACCAGTTGTCATTAAAACGAAAAGAAAATTCTCTTTGTTAACGACCGGTCGAAAATATATTTTTCGTTTAGTTTCAAATTCTCTTTCACTTAATTACAATCACTAAAATAAGAACCTCATTACGAAATAAATAATTAGCTTTGTATATTTACCTGTGTTAATGCAAGGCTTTCATAAGTTCATTACGCTCACCACTCAATAAAGAAGAAATATCCGTGGAATAACTCTCCAAATACAAAGGAAGAGACCCAAAATGTGAGAAAGAATATTAGATAATACACCCCTAGATGTACAACGCACGACAGAGAATTGGCATTGTGGCAGGTGATACTCTTTGAACCTGCATTTTAATATACATATAAACATATACACAGACATGATAGAAGTAGACACCCTTATATTCATTGAAATTATGCATTCAAGTTATTTACTAATTGTTATAGTGTGAATACTTAGTATTTAGTCGACTGATCAGATACCGAATATTGTCTTGCGGAATTTCTTGCCTTGTATCATGCAATAATCTCAAAAGATCTGGCCTTGAAGATGCTTGCTTGCTCTTTTTATGACGTGCCCTGTCCATTCTGTCCCAGAGCTGTTCAATAGGGTTCACATTTGTTGACTAGTTTGGCCATGGAATCTTTTTAATGGCATTCTCTTTCAGAAATTCTTGGGTCGTTTTAGCCATGTGACGAGGAGCACCATCTTCCATAAATAAAGTCTTCTTTAATCATTTCACCAGCTAGAGAAGTTGGGAAAGAGTCATTTCTACAATATGGAGACGTTTGCCTGCGTTTACGTTTTCTTCACACTCTACCAGCTCTAATCAACCATTCTTTCAAATTGCTCTCTAGGTCATCAAAGAATATCTGCCGTATTTCATTGTTGGCTGCAATCTTTTCACATCAAATTCTAGAGCCACATTCAACCGCTCTCAGTAAATACAACAAATATGGACTCATCAGAATGAGCCAAAGTGCAAGTGGTCTCTCCACCATCTCACTGGCCCAATCTTTTCTCCGCTTGATCTTAGATGGTCGAAGAAGTGGCTTCTTTCGTGCTGCTCTGGCATAGTAATCAACTTTGTGGAAATACATGACAGCTGTTTTGCGACTGACATCAACTTGACCTGCTATGTCAGAGGCCTTGCAAGGAGGATAATCCTCCACACTTCCCTTAACAAAGAGAATAATCCTGTCAGAGGGCCCTGGTTGATCTGGGCGAGGGGATGTTGTCTCATTCCCCTATCTGGTGAATTGCAAATCAACATATTAACTGTAGAAAGTGGGATCCCAAGGTTTTCTGCGATTTTACGCTATGTCCACCTTCAGAATGACCCACATACTTCACATTCACATTGATAATTTTAATGCTCCACGATTGTTCGGGTTATTCTCAGACAAAAGTCAAGAAACACATAGTAGACATTTTGCCAAAATAAATGAATTACTACAGATTGAGTGGCTCGAAAATATAACTATAGATTTTGAAACAACAGCCCATAACGGATTTCTGAAACTGTTTTCTGAATCGAATTTGGCATGAAGCTTGTTTCATTTAGGACCAAATGTGTACAAGCATTTTGTGCAAGAAAGACGAAAATGCAGATGTCACGAAGATGAGAGTTTCAGTCTTAAAATGCGGTGTTTTGTTACCCTTGCTTCCCTGCCGGTTGATGAAGTTCTACAAAGTTATCAACAACTTGTAGTGATGTGGGTATTCCAGAATCAGCCTTATTCTATTTTGAAAATGATTATATAGGCCCACCTAGAGGCAGAGGACAAAGGAGGCGACGCCTTGAACTTCCATTTCCATTATCTATATGGAATGTTTGGGATCGATGTATGACGTGGTTTGCTCGTACTACAAATAATTTAGAAGCTTATCACAGTGCTCTGAAAACACAGAGAATATTAGTCTTCCAAATATTTGGAAACATATGGATATGTTGAATGTGAGAAAAGGTTTGCCAGTACCAAATTGCAGAAGTTCATGCAATAATAACCAAGCCAAAAGAAACAAATTCAGAGATATGCCCTGCGCATAAAATATGTCATGGAAAATATGATCCAAACCCCAAAATTATTTTTCTAATAGCACTTGCACACGATCTTAAATTTTAAGAAAAAATAAATATGTAATACAGCAAGCCTTAAAATAAATGACGTTATTTTACTTCAGATATTCGTTCTTCCATTTTTCTATGATCTCGACGAATTCACTAACAATGGAGATGAATTAAACGACAACAGATTACCGTTGATGAATTGACCGGTCACATATATATTTATATAGAAATATATATATATATATATATATATATATATATATATATATATATATATATGTCTCCCTCTTTACTCTTTTACTCTTTTATTTGTTTCAGTCATTTGACTGTGGCCATGCTGGAGCACCGCCTTTAATAGAGCAACTCGACCCCGGGACTTCTTCTTTGTACGCCCAGTACTTGTTCTATCGGTCTCTTTTGCCGCACCGCTAAGTGTCGGGGACATAAACACACCAGCATCGGTTGTCAAGCAATGCTAGGGGGACGAACACAGACAGACAAACATACACGCACACATATATATATATATATACATATATACGACGGGCTTCATTCAGTTTCCGTCTACCAAATCCACTCACAAGGCTTTGGTCGGCCCGAGGCTATAGTAGAAACACTTGCCTAAGGTGGCACGCAGTGGGACGGAACGCGGAACCATGTGGTTGGTAAACAAGCTACTTACCACACAGTCACTCCAGTGCCTATGTATGTATTTCTATATAAATAAATATATATATATATATATATATATATATATATATATATATATATATATATATATATATATATATATATATATATATATATATATATGGATATGTATCAATTCTTATTTCCAAACCTCTCAACGAGTGACGTTTAGTAATAGTACTCTAGAGTAAAGGTTATTTGCCAAACATAATAGGACTGTGCTTGTTAGGATGAATATTACTGTTATTTAGCCCCAGAAAATGTTGTCTCCAGCTGGCTGTATGGCACGAAGTGACTTTATATTTTCGAATAAAGGAGTTTATCATGACCACTCAGCATAAAGTAATATCTGCATACCGCGGTTTCTGCATGGCGAGAAATGGCGCTTCTAAACTCTCGTTCGAAATATATAATTTTCAAACTGACACAAAATCTCTGTTCTGATAAATAGAATAATCATTTCTAAATCTCTCAACGCGAGTCACTTAGTAACTGTACTCTAAACAAGCAGTTATTCTATGCTGACGAAAGGAAATGACTCAGAAACCGCGATGCACGGATATTACTTCGTACTGAGTGAGAGTGCTAGGTTCTCCGATTCAAAAATATAATGACACAGATAGTGTGTCGCATAGCCAGCTGGAGATGTTTCCTGGGGATAAATAACAATAACATTCATCGTAACCATTATGTTGGCAAATAATGTTTACTCTAGAGTACTGTTATGGACTGTTTCTCATTGAGGAATTTAGAAATATTTTTTATATTTATTGGATCTGTAATTGTGTGTCACTTTGAAAAGTATGTATTTGGAACAAGAGTTTAGCATTTATTCTGTCTTGACGAAGAGAAATAACCCAGGAAACGCGGTATGCAGATGTTGGTTTTTGCTCAGTGGGGAGGCTAAACAAACATGTCGGGAAATATAGGGTCACAGATAGTGCGTCGTATAGCCAGTTTCAGACGATGATCTCTGGGGCTAAGTAACAGTAATATTTGTCCTAACCAGTACTCGCACATTATGTTGGCAAATAATCTTTTCTCTCTTTCTCTCTCTCTCTCTCTCTCTCTCTCTCTCTCTATATATATATATATATATATATATATTATATATATATATATATATATATATATATGTGTGTGTGTGTGTGTGTATGTATTTATGTATGTATGTATGTATGTATACGTGTGTGTATGGTGAGAATTTAGAAATTTCGGGAAACAAGGAATAATTCGTAATTGGTTTTCAATGTTGGACCTCGAAATAGATAAATATATTGCCAGTAGCCTGTAAAAAATTAGATTAATAAAAGCCAGGCCTAAGTCTACTATGGGATGCGAAACCATATCCTCCATAAATATGGTTGTGTTTAGAGGCTAGATTATCACTTATATTTACCGATGTGTCTTCGAGGCCCATGAAATGCATTTTTATTTTTAACTTAATATTCTATTCACTATTATTATTGTATTTCTACTTATACATATATTTATGTCTCCTAAATGATCAAAGCAAAGGAAACACAAATAAATTCATATAGAAACGTGAAATGACAGGGGCTAAATATAAGGAGCTATTTAATATGACTTTCCACTAACTTTGTTCCATGACAGATTATTTTCATTAAGTAAATTGATTTGATGGTATTCGGTTTTATTCAAAGTTAAAGAAAATATCAAAAGTTTTAGTGAGAAACAAGAAGACAGCTGACAGTTACAAAAAGAGACAATAGCAGTTAATTGCATTAAATAATCAAGAGATAATTAAAACTCGCAACAAGTATTAAATAATGAACTGTCTTGATGTGGCATACTCAACACGCCATTTTGTTTAATAGCATTCGACTTATTCTGATTACAAAAATCTAGTAGTGGATTAGATCGAAATCTAATCGAATATTATTATTCACTTGTAGATACTATTCATATGGTATTCCAGCATTGCAAATGTCTTATAAAAAAAAGATAAACATGGTAGCTATTAATGTCTTTTTTGGCAACAAACAGAAATGTACCATTTATATCATAAGGTTTGAAAACAAAATTTGTGTGATACGTGTGTGTAAGTGTAACGGCTGCATAGTTGAGTTTGTTTGTTATATAAGGAATGAATCTATATTTAACGTAGATCTGGGCCGTACATTATTCAAACAGTTTATTCGTTGGAATAAGCGGTACCGTAAAATACAATGTTGGACTCAGTACTTTTCAGCCTCAAGTACCAGTTCACACGCTCGTTTGTAATTTGTAATAAAAATAAAATACTCCAAATACTTATATATTTACATAAACGCAGAAACATACAAATATATAAGGTTTTGATGTGAATGCCTGTGTACACTCACCTAGCCAATGTGCACACAGGCGAGTAATTAAAACTTAAATAAAACTTAGATATGTTTCAACCAAAGATTGGTCCAGGCCATGTCTAAGTTAATAGCACCACCTGATAGGATTATCTAAATCCTTTTTAACTCAGGTTTTGTTTATTTTCCATTCATGTAGTGAGTTCTTGTTGAGTGAGTTGTGTCCAGGCATGGGTGGCTTATCTGGTATTCCTTGAAGAAATCTGTCCAGACACCGTTTAAATGTGATAGGATACTTTTCCTCTTTAGTCAGTGTTGGGACAATGTTAAACAGGGCAGGGTCTGGTGAGGAAAAGAAATTATGTCGCAGTATACCTATATGTTGTGATCCAGATTTGGGCAGGGGACGTATGGCCCATGGTCCCAGCCTTGGATGAGCCTAGAAACTAATGTTCAGGTCATTTGGGAAATTCTGACGGTATATTCTCCGCATCATACAAATTATGTACCGCTCACGGCGGCGCTGGAGAGAGTAGAGTTTCAAGACTTTAAGCTGGTCCAAGTAATCAAGATCAGTCATGCCTCCAATTCATTTAGTGAGTGCCATCAGGGGTGATTCAATCTTCGAGATGTTTTGTTTTGTATGGGGAGACCACAAGAGGCAGCAGTATTTGATGTGTGGCCGTACAAAGGAGGATAAAACTGATAAGGATAAGAGATATGAGGTACTGCGCAATTTCTGCACATGATAAATATGAAAGGCAATGAAAATAACTCCCGAAATTCTAGTAAAATATGTGTGAAATTCATGCAGGTAATGAACGCTGCCATGCTTCTATAGATAGTGAGGCAATTTTCGTGATCAGCTGATTTCGAATAAAGAAATAATGATGGAAGCCGAATACGATCTCGCAAGCATGGTGTGGATTTTGATTAAATTGCGTTTCGATGAAAATGAGATCAAATAAAGAAACGCGCGGAACGAAATTTGTTCATGGTATTCTGTGTGTGTATGTGTATGTGTGTGTTCATGTATATTTATACTTAAAGCGTGTATGCTGCTTTGTGCGTTTGCAGGATCTGTTGAAGCGAAAGGAAGAGCACTTAATATTCTATGTAGATCTTATACTGTTTTTGTTTTAGCTTTTCTGTGCACTTGCCTGAATAATTTTGCTACTCCGGTTTTACTCGGAATTCCATACACATAAATTAATCGTACAAGTAGTGATACTTCATAAATATTGGAGGATGATGTTGTATGAAAATACGTCTGGCCAGTCCTATCGTCATTGGCAAATGATGACCACTTGGTTAAAAATAATAATAATCTAGACTTATAAGTGCTGGGTACTTACTATGTTCGTGCACTTGGATCCTGAAGAGAACTTACATATTAAAGTGCATACGCGTTTGTGTGTGTATAGATATATGTGTTTTTGTATCTATATATATATGTATAAACTCAGGCACAGCTGTCTGTGTGGAATATCTTTTCAAATGTGGGACAATAGATGTTGCCTTGTTCCTGTAATCAAGCGATTCAGCAAAGAAAGTGCCCAGGAATAACGATTCTATTGAGTTAAAACAAGAATTATAAGAATGAAAAAAGCCCCACCACCATATATATATATATATATATATATATATATATATATATATATATATATATAATATTAGGGAGTATGGCTCCAAACTTACAGGGAAAATTAGATTTAGTATTAAATCAAATTTCACAGTATAGATATATAAAATATGAATTAGAGATAAAACCACTATTAGGCAACTCAAACAGTGATAGACTTAAACCAATACATAAATAACAAATAATATAAATATAATTAATATAATATATATATATATATTATATGTAGAAAAATACAAACTGGGACAAGAACGTAAAACATTTCGAAGACGATATAAAAAACACGGACGGGACATTCGAAGCCTTCAATCTACAGTCAAGAACCGGATCAACCTCGCAATTTCGGCTGATTAATCTTGAGATCGCTCCGATCCGGGCAGCCCCAAGGAAAAACTAAGCTACGAGCATTAGATTTCTTGGGAAAAGGATCGAATGTATACGAAACAAGGACAGAAAGACGGACGATGCCACACGAATATAAATACAAAAAACAATAATAGTAATAACAGGACAAAAACAGCGGGTGTCTTACGACTATAGACAGTACAACTTAGTTTAGCTGGCGTATTTGGAAAAAAATGCCTTTTTCGGCAGACGAAGACAACGATGTTCTCGTGGCGTTGGTTGGAAGCATAAAGGCTGTTTGACCAGCGGTCACGTGAGAGAAGAGAGAGAAAAAAAGGGGGCAAAGGAATCATACTTTTTTTTCATATTTTATATATATATGTATATATATATATATAAGGATTAGGGTAAGGGCAGGTAAAGAATTCAAGTTAGTTGCAGAAAAGAGGTGGAAATTCAGGATATGTAAAAGAATTTTCAAGTTGTCACTAGAACAAAAGGTCAATCTATCTATGTGGTGACAAGAAAATTAGGTCAGTATAGAAAGATCATTAAATTCTAAGGAATATATGAGATCGTAGTTCAGAAACTAACTGACCAAAACCCTACTTGCAACTTAGAGCCATCAGAATTTTTTAAATTATAGGAATTTGGGTAAGGGGAGGTGATAGAATACTGTAAAAGGGATATAAGTTAGTTGCAGAAAAAAGGAAGAATTTAAAATACATAAAGGGAATTCAGGTTGTCACTAGAACAAAAAGCCAGATTTTTTATATGGTGAGAAAAAAAATATAGGTCAATGTCGAGAGGTCATTAAATTCTATTACAAAGGGTCAGGGAAACAAACCTATCACCTAATTTACATTAGGTATCGTATTTTATAACTGGGGGAATAGTATTAAATTTTAAAATTAGGATAGATTTGGGGAAGATCCAAATTCAAAATTACAGTGAAGTTATTCTAGTCGACTATGAAAGTAAATTAAAGGTTAGTATAGTATATCTCATATTATTATTATATTAAAAAGTTAGAATTTGAAAATGTAACAATACTTAAATTTCTATTTAAAGTATTTACATTTTCTAGTTGTGGAATGTATGCAAGATTTTTCCTAACTCTAGACGGTTATTCAGTAGATTTTTGTTATTTCGATACTTTAAAATTTCATAGGTTTCCATAGAACAGAGTTGACAGCCGGCTCTACTATTTCTATAAGGTTTTGCCCTTCTAACTATGTCCCATTTTAGATTGTATCCTACATTATTTGTTTTAAGTTCCCAAATGTTGCTAGATAGTGTAGTGCAACCTGCCTTGTGATTTAATCGAAAAGAGGAGAAATGGTTGTTAAGACGTCGTTTAAAATCAACAGAACACCCGAGATAAAAAAAAAAGCTACCCGAGATAAAAAAAAAGTTAGAAGTTATTATAGTGCAATTATAAACTACGTTTTGGACCGAACAACGACCAGATACCGGACAATTTGATCTGATCCTACAATTATAACTGGGGGATAATATTCAGATATGGAATCATTTAAGGATAGTTCCCTCAAATTGCTGTTATTTAAAATATTATTAGTATTATTATTATTAGTATTATTTTCATTTTAGTAGTCATATTGATATCCAAAATAGGGTTACTATTTATTAATCCATTTTCACCATCATTCCCATCTACCATACTTATACCTATACTACCTACATTACTGTTATTGCTATTATCATTATTTATATTTATATCGATGTTGTTATTATTGTTATTATTATTATTGTTATCATCATTTTTAGTATTATTTTTATTATCCCTATTATTACCATTATTATTATTTTTATTAATATTATTATTATTATTATTATTCAGTAGTTTTATTTTTATAGCGTGCTTTCACTTCACTACCGAGCGCAGATCTGTGTGCCTTGGGTATATGCTGTGATTTGTTGTGATGCTCTGATGGTTATTGTATGGAAAGTGTTCTGCGTAGGATGTGTGCAGTGCCTAGTAGTGCAATTTTCTGTATGTTATATGTGTTTGTAAGTCCTGGTGTTTTTGTTATGTATTTGTCTGAATATTTTTTTATCATGCCTAATGCACCTACTATGATAGGAATTGTTTCTGTTTTCAGATTCCACATTCTAGATACCTCTATTTCCAGGTCTTTGTATTTTGAGAGTTTCTCCATTTCTTTTAGAGACACGTTGTCATCTGCTGGTATTGATACATCAATTAGAAAGCATTTTTTTTCTTCATGATCTCTGACAACTATATCTGGTCTGTTGGCCTTAATTTCTCTATCTGTGTGTATCGGCATATCCCAGAGTATGGTTGCTTTCTCGTTTTCTGTGACCTTTTCTGGTGTGTGCCTATACCATCTTTTTTCTGTTGTTATTCCATAATGTTGGCATAGCTTCCGATGTATGTAGGTTCCAACTCTGTCATGTCTGTGAATATATTCCTTCTTAGCCAGGACTGGGCAGCTAGAGATAATATGATTTATTGTTTCTTGTCCGTCTCCACATATTCTGCAGTTACTTGTAATATTTCTTTTCATTACATGTTTTTGGTAATTTCTGGTGGGGAGGCTTTGGTCTTGTGCTGCAATTAAAAATCCCTCTGTTTCTGCTTTGAGTCCTGAGCTTCTCAACCATTGCTGGGATTTTTCTTTGCCTATTTCTTTTGCGTTTAGTTTAGTGCATTATTTACCATGAAGGGGCTTTTCTTGCCATCGTTTTATCATGGTTCGTTGCTGTTCTATTTTTAGTTTGGATTTCATTTGTTTTATAGCTTTTGTTGTTTCTTCATCTTCTTCTTCTTCTTCTTCTTCTTCATGTTTATTAGGTGGTATGATTTCTTGTTTGTATTTGTCAGCTTCCTTAAATACTGAGAACAGTTTTTTGTTTTGCTCGTGTTTTGCCGCTATCTGGATCAGTTTTCTTTCCTTCTGAAGTAGATATTTTTGCAGTCCTATGGTGGTTATTTTATAGTAGTTTTCCAGCTGTATAAGGCATCTACCACCTTCTATACGTTGTATATATAGTCTTTCTATGTCAGATTTTGGGTGATGCATCCTAGATCCTGTCATTATTTTTCTTGTTTTCCTATCTATTTTGGTCAGTTCATTTCGTGTCCAGTTAAGGATATTGTAGCTGTAACTTATAACTGGGACAGCTAAAGTGTTGATACATATTATCTTGTTTTAGCATTGAGCTCTGTTTTTAGTATTGATCTAACTCGTCTATAATATTCTTTTTTAATTTTCTCTTTCATTTGTGTGTGTTGTGTCTTATCTAGTTCATGGATTCCTAAGTATTTGTAAGTTTGGCTTTGGTCTAATTCTTTTATTTCATTGGTTTTATCTAGTGTGATGTTGTTACTCTTAACTAGTTTTCCTCTTTTCATGGTTACTTTGGCGCATTTTTCTAATCCAAATTTCATATCTATTTCTTTGGTAAATCCATGAACTGTCTTTAATAGTGTTTCCAGCTGTTTGTCATTTGCAGCGTATAGTTTTAGGTCATCCATATATAAAAGGTGGCTGATCGTTTTGCCGTAACATTTATATCCGCATCCAGTTCTATTTAGTATATCAGATAGAGGTGATAGTGCCAAGCATAAAAGGAGTGGCGAGAGCGTGTCTCCCTGGAATATTCCTCTTCTAATGGGGATGTCTTTGGTTTTCATGAGTCCCTCTTTTGTTTGGAGCTGTAGGACTGTTTGCCATTTATTCATAGAGTGCTCTATGAATTTTATAATTGTTGGTGCTACTTTGTTAATGGCTAGTATTTCGAGGATCCATGTGTGGGGGATGCTATCAAACGCCATTTTGTAGTCAATCCAGGCCATACTGAGGCCTTTCTTCTTTCTGTGGCTGTCTTCAGTTATGGCTTTATTAATCATTAGTTGATCTTTACAGCCTTTCTGCTCTTCTGGGAACAGTTTGTTTTCGTCCAGGTGCTTGTTCAGCCTTTGCGATATCACTGCAGTAAATGCCTTGAACATAGTAGGGAGGCAGGTTATTGGTCTGTAGTTTTCTGGTTTTTCTGTTTCATTTGATTTGGGAATTAAGATGGTTTTCCCCTTCGTGAGCCATTCAGGCATTGTCTCTGGCTCTGCTAGTATGTTGTTAAAGTTTTCAGCCAGCTTTTTGTGCATTCCTGTTAGATATTTCAACCAGAAGTTGGGGATCTTATTATTATTATTATTATTATTATTATTATTACTTTTTTTTTTCTTCTTTCAAATTTTCTTCCATTTCTTGCCGAGTGTCTTCCCGACTCCTAGGGCATAGAAACTCATAGTGTATATTGGTAGGCCATTAAACCAAACTCAGTAGTTCGTTCATTTTTTTTTTTTTTTTTTAAAGTTAGATTAAAATACATGAGCAGCAACAGTTCTCACATCGACAATGCTCTTCTCAATACGTGTGATGTACCAGTTAAGACAATCTTTTGCACTTCTTGCAGGGATGGTAAGCCAGGGATCATTCTCATATAATTTTCGGTTCCCTTCTTGATCATTCCTAGTGCTCCTACGATCACTGGTATTGTAACCGCCTTGAGATGCCACATTTTCTCAATTTCAATGAATAGGTCTTTATATTTTCTGAGCTTGTCAAACTCTTTCGCTGAGATATTATGATCACAGGGGATGCTCATGTCGATCAATAAGCAAATTTTATTGTTTTGGTCTTTCACAACAATATCTGGTTTATTGGCCTTGATGGTTCGGTCTGTATGTACTGGAAAGTCCCACAGAATCGTTACATTTTCTCCTTCAGTTAGAGCCTCAGGGTGGTGATTATACCACTTGTCGGCAGTTTTGATATTGTAATGCCGACTTATTAGCCAGTGGAGATATTGGCCAACTCTGTCATGTCTTAATTTATACTCCACTGGTGCTAAAACTTTACATCCAGAGATTAGGTGGTCCACTGTTTCAATCATGTCGTTGCAGAATCGGCATTTTGGGTCTGCTCCATTTTTCATCACATTGGCCTGGTAGTTCCGGGTTAATAGGCTTTGGTCTTGAGCAGCCAGGATGAAACCTTCGCTCTCTGCTTTTAGCCCTGAGCTCCGTAACCACTGATGGGTTTGCTTCTGGTCAACATCAGCTTGTTTGCTGCGGGTCACATATTTGCCGTGCAGAGGTTTCTCCTCCCACCTATCAGCCAATTGCTCGTGCGCTTTTTTCATTGCCATCATTTTCACCTTCTTTGCAACAATAGGTGCCGTACTTCCCTCGGGTTGTTCAGTTTGGGTATCCTGCACAAGATCAATAGCAAATTTGTTGCTTTCCTTGATGATAGAATGAAGCTTCTTTCGTCTCTCGTGATTTTCCACGAGCTTTAGCATCCAGTCATTCGATATTTCGAGATATTTGGCCAGTCCAATTGTGGTTGTTTTGTAAGCTAGTTCAAATTGGATCAGGCCTCGACCTCCTTGGGCTCTGGGAAGGTATAGGCGATCTACGTCTGCCTTTGGGTGGTGCATCCTATTACAACTCAGCAGCTTGCGTATTTTTCTATCTATATTATTTACTTCACTCATATTCCAGTTCAACACATTGTAGCTATAAGTAACAACTGGAACTGCTAAGGAATTTATAGCTAACACCTTGTTACGTGCATTTAGTTCAGATTTCAGGACTGCACGAACTCTCCTATAACATTCCTTCCTGATTTTCTCTTTCATGCTTGCATGCTGAATACCAGAGCCTTCATTTATCCCTAAATATTTGTATGTCTGTTCTTGCTCAAGCTCTCTTATGACTGTGTCAACATCTAACACGACTGAATTTGTGGTCTTCCCTTTCCCTTTCTGGAAAGTGGCCTTGGCACACTTCTCAAGTCCAAACTCCATCCCGATGTCATCGCTGAATGCTTTCACGGTGCGCAATAGGCCTTCAAGTTTATTATTGTCTTTACCATAAAGTTTTAAGTCATCCATATAAAATAGATGGCTTATTTTTTTATTGGCAATTTTATACCCATACCCTGTTCTGTTTAATTCACTTGTAAGGGGTATTAGGGCTATGCAGAATATTAAAGGTGAAAGTGAGTCACCTTGAAAAATTCCACAGTTGATGTTTATATTTTCTGAGGCAAGTACTCCATTAGAGTGGTATAATTGGAGATTCGTATTCCACAACGACATATTGTGCTTCAGGAAGTTTGAAATCACAGGGGAAATTTTGAAGATGTCCAGCGATCTCAAGATCCATGGATGCGGTATACAGTCGAAGGCCTTTTTATAGTCAATCCATGCGGTGCTGAGATTTCTGCGCTTGTTGTGACAGTTCTCAAGGATCATACGATTGATTAGCAGTTGATCTTTGCATCCGTAAGAGCCTCGGCGGCACCCTTTTTGTTCAATGGGGAAAATATCGTTCTTCTCCATGAATGCATGTTTTCTCCGCCAGGATAGATGTTAGGATTTTATACGTGGTAGATAGACAGGTTATAGGCCGATAGTTTTTTGGAAGGTTGGTTTCGTTATTCTTTGGGAGTAGGTAAGTAATGCCACTTGCTAACTATTCAGGTGTTTTCTTTGGGTCTCTCAAAATTCCATTGAGCAGCTGAACTAGCTTACCGTGTGCGCACGGGAGCGATGCGAGCCAGAAATTCGGCACCCTATCTTTACCGGGGGATTTCCAATTATGGGCCTTCGTGAGTGCCTTTCTTAGGTCTGCTATTGTGATGTCTTCCCATGCTTGTTGTTGTAAATTTTGGTAGGATCCTTCAGTTTGTATAATCCAGTCTGCATTTATGTTGTATCTCTTCTTGTCACTCCAAATCCTTTCCCAAAAGTTTTGAACTTCTTCCATGGGAGGGGGGTCTTTAACGGTTACTTTCTCCTTCCCTATTTCTCTGTAGAATTTTTTGGCATTGGATGTGAACAGCTTATTTTGCTTGTAAAACTTGTTTCTCTTCTCAAATCTTCGTATTCTTTGGGCTTTTGCTTGGACTTTTTGTTTCAGCGATTCTTTTATTAATATCAGTTCTTCTCTTGGTGAGGACCCAAATTTTCTCTTCATCTTTCTTCCTGTTCTGGATCTTACATCATTTCCACATATTAGTTCATTTAATATTGATATTTCCCCTCTCATAAATTCAATCTCTTTTTCAATTTTACTTCTCCAGGTTTGATTTCTTCCCAGGTTTTGTTTTCTTTGTTTTTTCGGGGGCATACAGCTGGTTTCAATTGCCCTAGCAGAAGCGTAAATAATTACATTTAACTCAGTAAAATCAGGTTTTAATTCTCGTATTATTTCATTTGTTACATAGTTGCCAATTTGGATTTGTTTTTTATTTTGGTTTGTATTTGAGAGTTTATGAAGCGGTTCTCTATCATTCATACTTGTATGTCTTACAACTTCAAGCGTATTCAGAATTTTCTGCCTCATTTCTGCCATAGACTCTCTGTGTTCTTCAGCAAATGCGAGATCTTCAGTTACTGTTGTTTTTTCGTTTTCCTGGCTATCTTTAACAGGTACAATAGAATTTCTTGTATCTTCAGGCCTTTGCGTACTTTGGTCAGATGGCAGTCTTTCAATTAAGCCTCGTGGCGGGCTATACTGTTCATTTGATTCTTCATTTCCTTTGTGTCTTATATTTATGTCATTTTCCGTTGCGTGCTTGATCGCACTTATTTCACTGTCTGTGAGTCTGTTATTTCTAAAGATATCCCTCCTCACATTTGCTAATTTGTTCTCGTCCAAATAGGGCCTACTGTCTTGATTCCGTGTTCTCCATATACTGTAAGAGTTTGCGGTGTGTCTCTCTTGAGATGGCCTACCTAACGCATAGTAATAAGCGTATATTACTTCTTTATACTCTTCTCGGGTCCATTTGTTCCGCTTACATTTTTCTTTCTGTGGTGGTTGTGGTGGTGAACTTGGAGGGCTCGAGTTGGGGGATTTCCCGTTCAAGTGACCATCCATGTCCGTATTCGGAGAAGAGTTTGTGCCAGTTGATGACTTTTCGATCCCAGGCTGGCTCTTCCCTGGGGGACGCGCTTCCAGATTAACCATAGGACAAGCGATTTGGTATACTGATTTAGTTTTCCTTTTAGTTTCCAAAAACAATTTGGTGCTACGATAATGTTATCATTTTTTAGCTTTGATTGGCTCGTGGGGAGACGGCCATCATTGCCGTTACAATTATAATCGTACCATTATAGCAGCCGTAGTCGGCTTATTATTGTTATTATCTTCACCATTACCATCACTATCATCATTATCACCACCATTACCATCATCATTATCATCATTACCATCATCATCACCACCATCATCATCAATGATATTGTTTTATGTGTAGTCACAGCAGTATCTTATTATTGTTATTTTTGTTTTTTTATCATTATCACCATCACAGTAGTGTCTGTCTGTCTCGTTGGCTGGCTTGGTGTTTGGCTGGCTGACTGTCTTCAATGCCAGAGTTCTTGCCTGTCAAATGATACTTTCATATTTGGTTAACAATAGAGCCGAGGTGAGGTTTGTGTGTGTGTGTAGATAGATAGATAGAATATCAGCACTATTACTATCTTTTTTTTTTTTTTTTTTTGGTGGGGTCAAAAAAAGTTCAGATGTTTACTACTATTAGCCTTAAGAAAAATTAAGGAAGGGGTGTTCTGTATTGTTTGTGAATAGAGAAGTTGTGTTCGACCAGAGAGAATCTTAGCATCATCATTTTTTTTCCCATGTGCGTTTGTGTTATTGCAATAAAAAGTGTTTGTATATTTCGTGTAAGGTAATATTGTGGAGGTTGAAGTTGACTTTTCTAGAGATGTTTGTATGTCCAGTTAGAAGAACAGGTGTGTTTTTGCAATAAAAAGTATATGTTTACATTTATATTTGAATATTCAGGGAGGAAGCAAAGAAAAGTCAGATTTTCATAGAAAGATTTACGGTTATTATTATTATTATTATTATTATTAATATTATTATTATTATCATTATTATTATTGTTATTAATATTGTTATTATTATTATTATTATCATTGTTATTTCTATTGTTGATGCTATTATTACAATTATTATTACTATCCTTGTTACTATTCATTCTACTCCTGGCTAACTTAATATTTTTACTATTAAGTCTAGTTATTATGGTTGACATGTTTGGGAGGGTTGAATATGAAATCCTTACCGATCTCTTAGAAATTATTTTATGATATTTATGGGAGGCTGGGAAGTTTTTTCTCGTATAGATTTAAATCTACTGTACACATTCGTCAAGATCAGTCAATTAAAGGGAACATTTAGCCAAATGATATTTTCTCTTTTATATTTTTTGTTCACGTATGAGTTGGAGGGAGATGTGTTATCATTATTCGCACGAGAATTATTATTCTTTTTACTCATATTTTCATGTCTATTTGATTTATCTAGATTGGCATTATCAAATTTGTTTATGATCTGGTCTATATTTTTATTCTTATAATTTGGTTTATACACTAGAGTTTTCATCTCCATAAATCTATTTTTATGTAGGGTATGATAGCTATTATTGTTTACGTTATTTATATTCACTTCATTGTTTGGGAGATTTGAGCTATCCTTATCGAGAAAGGTAATTTCTTGATCATATCCCGCCTTGGATAATGCAGTATTGTAATGGTCAGAGTGAGAGTTAAATATATCACTATTAGATGACAATTTAGAGATTCTTAGGGAAATATTTTTAACTAATGATTTTATTATTCTTGGGGAATGATTAGATGACTTATTTACATATCTAGTGATTTCGCTTTCTTTTCTAAATGAGTAATGTAGCTTTGAATTAAGGTTTAAGGTAACATCTAGGAAATTAACTTAGTGCCATGTTCGTAAGTAATACCTAGGTTAAAATCCTTAAAGAATTTATTAATTTTATTTTTTATCTTTTCAATACTTGATTTACTATTGCTAGGTACAATAAACAAAGCATCATCCCTATATAGACCACCTTGTAACTCAGGGATATCCCTATTTATGCATTTCAATAATTATGCCCCTACTAAATTCGTTATCTCAGCTGAATCACTAGAGCCCATAGGTATATCAAAATTATTAGGGGTATCCGCCCTAGTCCATAATTTCCCTTCAAATTCAATGATAGTTTTTCTAGCTAATAGGATTATGTCAATTTCTTCTCTAGATATAAGAGAGCGATTCATAGCAAAAATATGCGATTTATTTAGTAGAATGGGGGATATATTAGAATAATAATTGTTAATATCAAATTGGATAAAAGAAATTCTATTAGTGTTATCTAGAGATTTAAACCAGTCTATTACTTCATCTGTATTAAATCATAGACTTAAGGGAAGATTAGGAATTATATGGGGTAGAATGTTGTCCAAGATATATTTGGTAAGTCGGCCAATGTCCGACTTAGTTGGACATATGAGTCTTACCGAGGGGTTTTCTAAGAAATTTTTCTTATGGTCCTTAAGATTGATCCTGGGTTCACATGGTATAAGATGGTGTGTTCTGTATGTTAAATTGTAATTTTCCATAACTTTTTTGATTTCTATATTTATTTCTCTCAAATTTTTCTTGGTTGTTATTTTATACCTTAAGTTAAGTTCCTTTCAAATATATGTATATATATATGTATATATATATATATATATATATATATATATATATATATATATATATATATATATATATAATATATATATATATATATATATATATATATATACATATATGTATATATATATATATATTATATATATATATATATATATATATATATACATATATGTATATATATGTATGTATATGTGTGTGTGTCTGTGTGTATCTGACCACTATTTTGGCTCGAGTCACTTGATTACATGAACAATCCAAGATCTCGCTATCGATCTATCAATGTATCTATATACACACAAACACTCATACACGTACATGCATGCGTACATGCGTATACATTTGCCTTTGTATGTTCCTATATGTATGTGTGGGTACGTATAGGTATATTGGTGCATTCGTTACTTGTATCTTTACAGTATTGCTTTCCCTCAGCTCGTTAATATTTTGTTGCAACTATTGTGAGACATATCAACTGAGAATATAAATCAATATTCCTTTTGCAAATTATTTACCTGTTGAGGAAATGGGTATTTATTTCCAACATGTTATACGCATGACAAGAATAACCACTAACCTTTTCGCAACTTGATAGTTTGAACTTTCATGCTCTTAATCTTCGCTTTGGAAGTTAGCACCGCGAAGACTGCCAAATGCCACCTATTTCTTAATCTTTACAGAGGTGTTCAAATTTATTCTTTCTCCTTTTCTTTGGCTTTGCTATTTCTTTAGCAATATTCGCCTCTTTAGAAATCTTATTCAGTCTTAGAAAACTTATGACACATTCTCCTAAAATTCTATATAACACTCATCTTTAGATTATTTGGCACTAAGGTGTCAACAGTCAGCATTATGTAATTCCTGTGTATCCATTATTTAGTTGTAGTATAAATCTTCTCCAAGCTGATATAAAATTCTGATTTAGAATTGAGATTTTCAAACAATATACGTACAATTTAAAATGTTTAGCCAATTGAATGGCAAACTGAAGAGACGAAATTAGGTGGAAACACTCAGCCTTGTGACCGATTGTGTTGTTGCCTAGACCCTAGGTTTTAATATACACGTGTCTTTTATAAATATTATACGCACAAGTATTTTCATTTCGGCTGCTTTAATGTTGTATATTTATATAAAGTGAGGGCGCAATGGCCTGGTGTTTAGGGCAGCGGACTCTCGGGCATAGGATCGCAGTTTCGATTCCCAAACCGGGCGTTGTGAGCGTTTATTGAGCGAAAATACCTAAAGCTCCCCGATGCTCCGGCAGGGAGTGGTGGCGAACCCTGCTGTATTCTTTCAATACAACTTTCTCTCACTCTTTCTTCCTCTTTCTTTTGTCCCTGTATTTCAATGGGCCAGCTTTGTCACACTCTGTGTCACGCTGAATCTTCCCCGAGAATTACGTTAAAAGTAAATTTGTCTGTGGAGTGCTCAACCACTTGCACGGTAATTTCACGAGCAGGCTATTCCGTTGATCGGATCAACTGGAATCCTTGCCGTTTTAACTGAAGGAGTGCACGCATATTTATATACAGAAGATTTTATTCGAATTTGATTATTTACTCCTTACTGAGAGGAGGCTGGTATGCATGGGCGACTGCTGGCCTTCCATAAACAACCTTGCCCGGACTTGTGACTCGGAGAGTAAATTTTTAGGTGCAATCCCATGGTCAATCATGACCGAAGGGGGTGGGGCCTCCCCCCCCCCACTGTTACTACATATTGGTTTGTGTTTTCGCAGAAGTCCAGCAATTTCAGGGGTAGCTAAGTAGATTATATTTTTCTCAGTTATCAACTGCTACTTATTTTATCGACTCAGAGTGGAAAGTCTGACGAAATTTCGTAAAGACGGACGAAATGCCAGTAAACATATTGCCCGGCGTGCTAACGATTCTGAATGCTTCTAAATATTAAAAAGATGATAAATATCAAAGTATTTATAAACAACATTTATACACCGGGAGATAAGATTTTTCGATTAATATCAGTGGCTTCAAATATATTCAAAGTCAAAAGATGACATTTTTTGTTATTCTTCTATTAAACGCAGCAGTTTGATAATTTACTCCAAATGCTCAGTTCGTAATTCCCACGGCTTTCTATGAAGATGATGATAAGGATGAAGAAGAAGGCAATGATGATGATGGTAACGACGGTAAAGATCACGAAGGCGGTGGTAATGGTGGTGGTGGAGGTGGTGATGGTATCTGACGTGGTGACAGCGGCGTTGATCATGACATCAGCGCTGATGATAAGAGTGAAGATGATCTCATTATTATTGATTTCTAAGCAAGAGCACATTAAAATTAAACTACACCCGCAATAATAGTGAGAACGGTTTTGTTGAGTTGTTTTTGCTGCTACTGTTGGTGCTACTGCTGTTGGCGACAATGATGATGCTGTCGATTATGCTGAAAATTATGATGATAACGAGGATGACGGCGATGATATTGATGATGATGATAATGATGATAATGATGATGATGACGACGGCGATGACGATGATGATATTGTTTTGTAGCATCAGTTCAGCTTTCAGCAACTCGTCCTGGTCTCCAAGATTTCTCTCATAACCATGCCGTATTCTGCGTACTCTACTTTTTTTCCCAGTGGAAATACCAGCCGCCTCCGACATTCGGTGAGAGAAATGGACTCTTTCAGGAAACTTGCGAACCGAAAGGACCGGCTGTTGGACGATCTCTGTATGTATCTACAAGGCCTATGTTACATTTGAAAAGAAAGAATGAAAGACATTGCATAAATTGTTCTCAGGTTAGATACTTCTACACAAAAATACATCCAACACAATAGAGTTTTCTGCTTGGTTTACACAAATATCAGGTGGTGATGTTAAGACTTATGACAATTTTCTGAATCGATTGAGCAACCGCCGATATATGTTATACATAAGGATTTAACAACGTCTATATGTTTCAAAAGGAGACCCAGCACTATATTGTTTCCCGTTTTCTTACGTGGGAACGACGTTTGTACTGGAATAACTTAAAACGTAACAGGAGAAACACTAAAGGAATTTTAGACCTACTCAGAGTTTAGAGGCTACCTGATTTCGGGAAGTATTGGCAAGAAATTAGGCACTTTTTGGTTCTGGATATGGGAGTGATGTTTTAAACTCGAAATATAATATGGAGTTCAAATCAGGCATTTTAAATAAATTTGAAGTTTGTTAGATTATTTTTGTTGTTATTGTTTTTAACTCAGTCAACCCTCAACAAATACTTATCTCATTTTCTTTTACCTTCAGGTTCTGGAAGAAGGGAAAGAGTCCGTGGACTTCCCCAAGCCTTGCTTCTCTTGCATAAATGCTTAAACCTATCACGGACGTGCAAGGCATGAACAAGGAAGGAATACCAGAGGACTCATATTTTAGGCGGGAATGACTTGACATATTTAATGCTTGAACAAAGTGATTTGGACACTAAAAATATCGGATAAAATTTGTTCCAGCTTTGACCATCTCGTCGATTATTTTTATAGGTTGTACCAATTTTTGAATTGCACATATTTTTTGTGAGGACAGCGATTTAAGAAAGAATTTTCTCATTTTTAAAGGCGAAGAAGTATTTATTTCAAGGCAATATAAAGAATACAATATGAAGAGATGTTCGTGGAACTCGTTATTGTCAAGTGGACAGTAAAAAGATATCTAATAATGTCAACGCTACGGTCCAAGACCATTTGCTGGGTTTGTAAAATTTTATCGACATTCTTTGAACATTATACTCGGTCTCTGGAACAAGTGATGAAAATGCTACTTTCCTTGTTGTTGATCTTGGTAGCGGCGGTGGCAGTGGTTGTGTTGGTGGTGCTGGTAGCGGAGATGGTGGTGGTGGTGTGGTATTAGTGTTGTTGGTAGTGATAGTGATGTTGGTGGTCTGGTATTCTCTGATATGCTGTGATCGAACAGGCATAAAATGAAAAGCGTTCCGGCAAAGACCATCCTCATTCATCTCCATCGCCGTCGCAAAGATCATCATCACTATCGTGTTTATTATCATAGTCGTCACCATCACTATCATCGTCGGCAACAACAAGAGCCACATCACATTATTACTGAGGATGCAGTTCTATTATTTCAGTATTTCAATGCATTCTGATAAATCAATAATATTGAGCGATCAAAAATATCATCATCATCATCATCATCATCATCATCATCATCATCATCATCATCATCATCATCATCATCATCATTGTCTTCGTCGTCGTAGTCGTCGTAGTCGTCGTCGTCGTCATCACCATCAACACTAACACTACCGTCACTATAGGCATCATTTTCATCGTCATCACCATCACCATAAACTTCATCTTCATCACTAATTCCACTATCAATATAATCAACATCAGAATCTGCACCAACTGAGTCGACGCCGTCATCCATGTCGTCATATTCGTATGCCATTGCAAAATGTCATATGGTTATCTAGGAACGTACTAAGCAATGTGCTTTCTCCTTGTCAAAACAAAACCACTTTTGACTGCATACTGTAGTACTTGATGCTTCTACATCGATGTTTCCTTGTCGTCACGTTTCGAAGCTACCAACATACCATATTTATTACATTCAAGTCTAAATACAAATGTTTCATTTGAGTTAAAGAACGAGCCAATATGATACGATCAACAAGTAGAAATAACAAATAAACTGCCATCAGACAACATCTTACCGTCTCAAATAAGGATCTATTGGATCATAAACTCCGCGGTTCGTTGATTTAATACCCGATCGCTTCTGACATGAGAAAAGGCAAACCGCAGAAATATAGTAGCTATATGCAAAAGGGCATGATTGTTTGTGCAAAGAATGTGTTTCCCTTCTCAAA
The DNA here is from genome assembly GCF_006345805.1 of Octopus sinensis. Taxonomy (NCBI): domain Eukaryota; kingdom Metazoa; phylum Mollusca; class Cephalopoda; order Octopoda; family Octopodidae; genus Octopus; species Octopus sinensis. The sequence goes on along the minus strand of NC_042997.1, from coordinate 119,328,637 downwards.
TCGTTACGCCAGGTACGGTGCTTCGAATGTTTGCGTTTGGCAGATCGAACATAAATGGAGTGAATCATTCACCTTGAAATAATATATGAGAAAAAGTAAAACGGACGAGAAATTTCGAATAATGCTTTATGGAGATTGGCCATTGGATAAAAGTTAAATGATGTATGTATGAATGCATGTATATATACATACACTTATATACGTACAAATATTCCTATCTAACTATCTATCTATCTATCTATCAATCTCTATATACATATGTGTGTGTGTATGTATGTATATGTATGTGTATATATATATATATATATATATATATATATATATAGAGAGAGAGAGAGAGAGATATGTATATGTATTTATATATATATGTATATGTATGTGTATATATATATGTATATATTACATATATATATATATATATATATAGATAGATAGATAGATGGAGGGAGGGAGGGAGGGATGGATGGATTGATGGACGGACGGATGGATGGATGTAGGGAGATACAGGCAGACAGATCGATTGATCGATAGATAGATACATTAATATACTGACAGATAGTTAGATAGATAGAGAGAGAGAGAGACAGAGAGAGACAGAGAGAGACAGAGAGAGAGACAGAGAGAGACAGAGAGAGAAAGATAGAATACATGTGTGTGAGTGTGTGTGTAAATACTTATATACATATCTATGCACACAAAAATATGTTCTCATACGTGTGTCTGTGCGCGCGTGGGTGTTCGTGCTTACGCGCGTCAGAGAGGATTATAGAATTTATGTAAACATTGGCACATTTATACAACGCATTATAGTTTCTTATCTCAAATAAGAGACAAATATTTTTCGATGAATCATTGTAAATTACGTAGCAGCAAGTCTTGACAACAACAAATTAACATTTATAAGCTTAGTTTAAACACATTCACTCTCGAATTATATATTTTATATCCGACACTGTTTATTCATAGACGCCTACCTCACAGTCTTTTTATCACACTTACGTTTCTATATCTCTATAAAATAATTGGTTATTTTTGTTTTGATAGACCTAATATGGTATGATATAAGCGTAAATGGATGTGTTCGTATAGACCTTGCAAATACGCACACTTTTACTTCTTTCAATAATTTAGATGTGGACATGCTGGAGCACCGCCTTTTAGTCGAGCAAATCGACCCCACGACTTATTCTTTGTAAATTTAGTACTTATTCTATCGGTCTCTTTTGCCGAACCGCTAGTTTACGGACATATATATATATATATATATATATGAATGTGTGTGTATATGTTTGTGTGTCTATGTTTGCCGCCAAAATATATGTGTGTGTGTGTATGTATATATATATATGTGTGTGTGCGCGCGTGTGTGTGTGTGAGTGTATTTGTGTGTTTCTGTGTGTCTGTCCATTTATGCTTATACACACGTGTACTTGAATATGATAAGCGTGAGCATAGGTGTTTTAAGTACGGTAAAAAATATTTTCCTGTGTACTTAAAAATATATAAAGCCTAGTGGCAGCTGCAACAAACCTATAAATACGAGGGATTTTCATATGGTGTACGAAACTGTCAGGATTTACGTAACTTTAAGGTGGTTTCAGGCGTATCGTCTGTAAATGAAAACAGTTTCTATCTCTGTAAGCATCATCAGTACGGCGGTTATTCTTGCCAGACGCTAGCAACTGTATGATGTAAGCATACAACAAGCGTAAAAGTTATATAACCTAGAGCAATTAACATAATTTTAAGAAAACATTCTAAAACCAGAGTAAACTGCGGCATGAATATCGACGATAAAATTGAATAAATTTGAATGTTAAAAATTACAGAAAATAAATGCTCACTTTATTGAAATTTTCTTTCCGCTATGAGAACAGTAAACAAATGGTTCATTGTAGCTTTTACTAAGTTTTAATATGCAGGGGAGATAATCTCAAGTATCAAGAATTTCGGGATGTAACAGAAAGGGAAATAGAACTATGTTTGAAATACAGTCAAAGACAAATGGTACTGTCTCAGTTCAAATCAGGCTCATTAGTCTAAGTATGAATCATCTTTATTCGTTTTTTATATTGTATATTCTACAGTTTTCCATCTGCCGAACTCGATGTATGTAAATTGTTGTGCTGCATGTTACAATATACGTTTTAACCTACACGAAGTTTTCCCTGTCGATCTAAAATTCGACTGCATTACATCTTATTATTCTATCGATGTTTACTGTTTTACGCACACTCACGAACTACTGAACTTCATTGTATTTCAAACATGATTTCTGTATCAGGGATCCATACGAAAACAGAATTCGGGATTAAGAAAGCGATAAAGATGTCAAACCTTCTGGCTGTCCTATATATAGAGAGCAGCTATATCGAAGGCCGCTTGACACACGATACACATGCGTCTCCTTTTGACAGTATGTTGATGAAAATCTCACACAAACCTCCCTTCATGATGTTGTAAAGATAAATCACAAACTAAAAACTATCAACGAACACTGCAACGACAATATATTTCTATTTCTTTCCTATTTCCAAATGATAACCAAAATGGAGAAATACAAGCAGCTCAATGTCCTTACAGAAAAAGCAAACCACGACCCATTTCTCCCAGGAGAACTAAGGCACACGAATTTTATAATTTTACTCATATATAAGTTAATACATTATTGCGAAATGTTGTTCGTCTTGTGATGTTCTTAATATTTCTCCTTCTGTTTACAGAATATACGCCATTACTCAATGTATGTATCCAAGAATCTATTACATATACAAACTCACACCGCCCAGTATATATATATATATAATATATATATATATATATATATATATATATATATATATATATATATATATATATATATATATATATATAATATATATATATATATGTATATATATATATATATATATATATATGTATATATATATATATATAATATATATATATATATATATATATATATATATATATATATACATATGTACATAGACAGATAGAGAGAGAGAGAGAGAGAGAGAGAGTAGGAGCGAGCGGTGGGCAGAGAAAACTAACGAGTTGCGATTTAATGTATAGTTAAGATAACACAGAAAAGTAATTATTTTTTTGTCTCTTAAAGAATGCATCAGGTTATTAAATTTAAAAGCTAAATTAAAAATATTCTACAGATGTTTGTCCGCAAAATTGGAACAGAAACACTAAAAAAATTCATATCACCACAGATAGCGCATAGATAAAGTGAGAATTATATTTCAGATAGAAATCACAAGTTAAAACAAATACGAACCATCTAAAAGCTATTTATTACTCAAATAACTGAAGACTCATAACATACAAAGAAAATAGAAATAAAAACTCTTTAGCAAAGAAAATTATTACCAAAATATTGATTGAAGACTTAAAGATATTCTTTTACTTTATTTTCAATTTTAAATGTACATAAATATAAATTGGAAAGGATATATCATTGTACAAAGCGATCGTTTAACACAAGGCAAATATCGATCAGTCGATAGCGAAATAAATAAACTGAAAAAATTACTAATTTAAAAAAAATTGTCGGGGAATACAATTAAAAGTAATCAAAACGACTGTGAGACAAGCTGGTTGATGATAATTAAACAGGAATAAAGATGAAAGAATCGATCAATATCTAAAGTTATACGTATTCATATGCTGCTGGTGTTGGTGCTGCTTCATCAAATCACTTCTGTTCTCCTGAAATTTATTGTGTGTATGTGTGTGTGTGTGTGTAAATCAATGAAGATACACACATGCATACATTCATATATACACACATATATACATACATATATCAGGTGTACAATTTGAATGTGTTCAGCAGCTTATACATACACACACACACACACACATATATATATATATATATATATATATATAAATATATATATATATATATATACATAAGTATATATATATATACATATATACACTTAAATATATTTATATATGTGCATATATATATATAATATATATACATAAATATATATATATACATATATATATACATACATATATATACACACACATATATATATATATATATATATATATATATATATATATATATCTATACCTACGTATACATTTATACGTATATACACATATATTTATGTGATTGTGTGTGTGTGTGTGTGTGTGTGATTGATCGTGTGTTTATGAATGTTATTGTTTGATTGTGATACAATTGTGCTTTAGCTGGTGTTTGTGCCGAGAGATATGTAACAATGTGCAAAAATACATCCATCACCTAAATAAAATCGATAGCAGAGTTGTTATTTTCTTCAATTCAGATTGGAATATATCTATAAAAAAAAATGTTACGCTTTTCCATGATTCATAAGAGAAATTTAAATCGTTACTCCATATGTATTATTTTCATTATGGATTTCATATAAAAACAATGTGCAAAAAGATTTTCAAAACATTAGAAAATTTCATTTGGCTAATTACTTACACGAATAAAGGCATTATGTTCTAATCCCGCCGGACGCAACTTTACCTTTCATTATTTCTAGTTCGATACCTCTCTGAATGATAAAAGGTTTTTTTTTTTTTTAGAGAAAAACCGATTATTATTATTACTATTATTGTCGACATAGAAACCTTCGCTCTTTTTGATAAATCTTGCCCCACCACGCATCATTGTGTTTTCATTGTGTCGACCACAAAAATCATTCCTTGAAACCATTTGATTCGCTGATTATGGAGATTCGTTTGCTGTCGTAATATCACGACGCATTTTGTTCTTGAGAAAACACTTCATTTCATTTGCTCCACACACACAAATATAAATAAACTCCAGCAATAGGTGGGCAAGTTACCCTGGGGCGAATCAGCATCCCTCTCAGTAGGATGTGTTGTCAATGCAGTCACATATACACCATTGAACGTGGATTAATTTCCAGCCTTATGAGCCCTAGGAGACATGACAGACCACAGTCTAATTTCTAAGTAACTCTAAAACCATATAAACGAAGTGTCTAAGTATACGTAAAGCTGCAAGTCAACTATTTCCAGGGCCCAAGGAATGGGATTTTACATTGTGTCCAGAATTTGTTTTTATGTGAGTGGTTTGGTCAAACTTCACACAGTATCCAGTACTACATTTTCTTTTACTCTTCTCTGAGAAGCTTCCGAAAGTTTGACGAAGTTTTTTACTACTCCATTTTCATATATGGTGTTGTTGAAATATTCATCAGGCAAGTTAATGCGGGTAGATTAATTGCAATAGTTCTTCAGGATTGGTAGATAATGTGAAGCTATTTCCTGGATCCAATACTGGATATTTTCCCTCAAACGTCTCAGCGGGCCTGACATACAAAACTGAATTATGCAAAATAAATTTTGTTTGTTTTAATAAAGCATCTGTTCATAAACCTGGACACATGGTCGGTGATGTAATTTGACATCATCGGGTGTTACACTTAATTTGACTGGCACATGAACCTAGTTAGGTTTGATCAAGCTCAAGGATGTATCCAGCAAGCAATAAACCAAGAAGCAATATCCCTTTGGCTAACTTCACATGATTCATAATTATAATAAGACACTGTGTTTATATCGTAAACAACAGATGGCCTTCTACGTATAGGCCCCTTTAATGCATAACATGCTGCTCGCCTTGCTTAGGAAACGAGCTGCTAAACCTTCCCATTCAACTTTAATGAGATTGCACATTGCTTACCATGGATTGTTTTAAAATATTTCTCCCCATTTAGCATAATCATCTCACTGGGATACTTTTTGAAGAACTTTCAAGTCTTAGAAACTCGTATGTCGATATCCGTGACTACTTTCGGGATCAGTAACATGTCTGAAGATAGCGATATAAATTGCCCGGGTCAGTTTTGGTTTCACAGAAATGTGACACGTATGGTGGAGTAGAAAATGTGATTCTAGCCGTGATGTAAGATACATGCCAGCTTCGATTAAAACAATGGTGTTTTTCTTCATAAGCGCTTTTCTCCGCACCCACCTAGATGTTTGGAGAGCTTTTGAGCATGAACCCTACCATCTCCTTTCTCTGGCACTAAGGCAAAGCTAATGAACCCAAATTCCTCTTGCATAATAAATTTGATCTGCTTTGTAAAACCTCACAGAGCACTGGAATCAGATAATTTGAAGAGACTTTTCATGTAAATGATAGGTTCTATTCTGGCCAGATATTTTGTCGCCCCATTCCAACAATCCTGTGCAATCAGCCTACATCAATCAACTTTTGCTTTTCACCCAGATAAAAACCTCTAGTAGTCCAGTCCACTTAAACCCCATCATAGAGGGGTCTTCTGCATCTCTCCGAGCAGTCCTTTTAAGGTTATATCTCGTGTATCATTTGTCTAATATAGTCCAAGTTTTATGGTCCTTTCATTGACCCTAGCGTTCCTCTGCTCCCTCACGAAGAAGTCTTTGGTCAGACAACAATTGTCAGTGCAGTATCATGGATATATTATTCGAAATCATTAGTAAAAATAAATATTAATAAAATGTTTCGCTTATTGTAAATACTTTCATTTTTTTTATTTATATGTTAAATGAAAAAGAATAATTAAACAGAATATTATCACATATTTTTAATTAAGTGGTGACACTCACACGCTATACATATGTCTTCGTCGTTGTGCACGTATTCCCAAGCTCACAAGCAGCACGAAGTTGTATACAGGCAAATCCGTGTGCATCTATCTATCTATATATATATATATATATATATATATATATATATATACCTAGAGAGAGAGAGAGAGAAAAATACATAGTTATGGACTAAAATCGTATCTTCTTTTCATGCCTACTTCCTTCATACACACTAACACTACCTTATGCCTTTTACCTTAACCCTCATCTCTTATTCAATCCAACGCAAACCAACATGTTTAAGCAATATTCACAAGCAAAAACACACACACTCACACACGCACATACACGCGCACACATACACATGCTCACACGTATTCCCGCCTTCACACACATTAGCACCCACACTTGCGTTACCATCCCGCATAAATATCACAGTCATTGTAACCAATAAATCATACACTTACGTTTTCCAGCGCGTGCTACTTCGCGAGCCCTATTTAAACTGCTTCTCTCTCTCTCTTTCTCTCTCTCTCCCTATCTCTCTCCCTCACTCTTTCCCTCTCTTTCTCCCTCTCTCTCACACTCTCTCGCTTTCTCTCTTTCTCTATATATCTCTCTCTGTACGCCTTATATCCACACAGAAACAGAAAACAACAACACACACATACGCACACAATTGTTTCATAAGTACACATGCGCGGGCCACTGCGCACACATAAATGCAAGACAAACTCATGCACACACATATGATGTCTCATCAATAAATATTCGTTCTGTTGCTATAGTAACGAAGCTAAAGCACGCAAAATAAATTCTCTTGGCAAATATTTTCCGTATCTCTGTTGTGCATGCGCAGTCAGTTTCAACGTTCTAGCTCACTTCTGCTGTTTACAGTAGTGCTGTGAAGGAAGGTGTGTAGCCTGTGAACGTCGCATTGACCATGACAAAGAAAGTTATCATGGCGATACGTGCACAGAGGCTTACGCAAAATTGCAGTAAGTGTATGGGGACGACTGCATGAGCGGCACACAAGTGTATGAGCGGTTCGGAAGTTTCTAAATTGGCCGAAAAAATGTCGATATTGACGAACGTTATAGGAGACCCGCAACCAGCAGGACTGAGAAAAACATCGCAGATGTACATGCAGCTGTGAAAGGAAACCATCACATCACCTTCCGTGAGTTATCAGATGTGCGGATTAGTTACGGTTCAGCTCAGTTCATTATCACCGAAGATTTGGTTACGAGATGCGAGTCTGCCAAGTTTATGCCAAAACTGCTTCTAGCTGACCAAAATTATACTCGGGTTTCAATTGCACAAGATCTTATTGATTGTGCCGAGAAAGAGGAAATTTTTTTTAAAGTTTTGTGTAGGCCCCTGAGCAGGTATCGCCAAGCTTTTGGCAGAATTTGATGCAGATTCTCTGCTCAACCTTCCCTATCATATTCAATCCGACGATCACACGCTACACAACTTCCTTCCAAGCGCTGTTGTAAAAACGTTAAAACTTAGTGCACATGCACAGAAGAGTGGAAGGTCAATCTGTGCCAAGCAGCTTTACTCTGCATGCCTTTGATTGACTATTAGATACTTATTGATCAGATCACGTGTAAGCAAAATCAAAAGACACACAAACACACGCATCATCAAATTTATTTCCATACACATATTTATGTGATTGAATCACTCTTGGATTACTTGTCAATCATGCCTATAGCCAGCGGTGGCCGCTCGAAAGACACACATCTGATCTTTTCTCTCTCCTTTTCTCTCTACGTATTCTTTTAAAAGAGCATTTGCTGGAAACGTAACGGACATTTGCTTCTACTTTTCTCCCATTTCCGTGCATAAAGTTAATACATTCCTTCCTTTATTTTTTTTACGTCGCCTTCGAGCTCTTTATTGTTATTGGTTAGCAAGCTAGCTAGCTAGCTAGCTAGATAGATAGATAGATAGATAGATAGATAGATAGATAGATAGATAGATAGATAGATAGATAGATAGATAGATAGATAGATAGATAGATAGGTAGATAGATAGATAGATAGATAGATAGATAGATAGATAGATAGATAGATAGATAGATAGATAGATATTGTTCGCGTTAGCTCCTTGCTACCCCGAGTCTCGCAACTCATAACTAAAAAAGATGGAATTTGCACATCTTTCTCTATAAGGTTACTGTCGTAGGCTATTTTCGTGGAAATGAAATAGGATAAAGAGGGAAAACAAATAAAAAGAAGCAATGACTATGAAGAGAGTAAGGATTAAATAGGGAAATGCAGTGAGTGCTTTGATGGGGTGAATGAAGTAGTGCACTTTGAGTATTAAAATACTGCAATGGATCTCAATGGGAAAAAATCAATGCAAAAAATAGCTGAGAGCAAGGTGATTGTCCATTTTTACATACCACAAGTGTATTTTGAAAGGATCGTATAAGTTTAATTTAAAGCAAATTCAGTTTTCCAGAATTTTATCTTATGTTTAATGAAACCTTTTCGTTTAGGAATATGGCTCTGAGCCACGACTTATATATTAACAGATATAATACGCTTAATACGAATTAAAACCACAACGATAATTACTGTTAGTCTTACATTCAAAATTAGATAATACAAATTAGATTTTGAATGTGTACAGCGAGCAGTGATCATCTTAAAATATCTTGTAATATAATTGCCTTCAGTGTGTTGGAAATTCTCTGCTACATGTGATATTTCATCATGGAATGGATATGTTTATTAAAGACATTCTATAGAGATTTAATTCAACGGAGGTTATTTTATGTTCTTTTCAAAGTAATTTGGAGACATGTTAACTGTGATGCTTGAAACATGTTGCAAAATTTGTCCGCCATTTCTTAAAATCTTCGAAATATATTTGTTCAGGTATTGTAACAAAATATATTTTTACATACGTCCGAATACATGAAAACGTAATTTCAAATTTAACAACAATTTGTGCTTTTCATTTTCTTACGCCATCTAAATAATTTAAAGACAACAAAATCATCTTACTACAGCAACAAAAATCTCACTCTCGAAATAGAAAAAATATTTAATAGACAGAAAAGAAAATTCAATTATGTAATCTATAAAAATTATCACTAATTTAAATATGAGAAAGTAACATTCTAATTTAATACATCATAAAATGAATAACGCTTCATCAAAATGATTTTTTGTCTACACCAAGCGATTTCTTGAGTAAGCACATTTTACATTAACTGCAGTTCGACAAAATTTTTCCGTAGTTGTAATTGTATTCTTTTTGTCGTAATTTAAGACAAATATAATATATATTAGATCAGATATATGATACAAGATGTTTCAGGCTCCACCACTTTGTGGCTGGTGAGGTTATGTTAATGTGCATGAGACTCAGGCAATTTCAGATAACATTTTTTTTCAGTTGATAGAGTATGAACGTAAAGAGGGTTTTTTTTTTTGAAAGTTTAGCAAAGCCGACGCCAGATTTACAGATACTCTTTTACTTGTTTCAGTCATTTGACTGCGTCAATGCTGGAGCACCACCTTTCAGTCGAGCAAATTGACCCCAGGACTTATTTTTGTAAGCCTAGTAGTTATTCTATCGGTATATTACGCCGAGCCGCTAAGTTACGGAGACGTAAACACACTAACATCGGTTATCAAGCGATGTTGGGGGGGTCAAACACAGACACACTCACACACACACTCACACACACACATACACACACACACGCACACACACACACACACACACACACACACATATACATATACATATATACGACGGGCTTCTTTTACCTTCCGTCTAACAAATCCACTCACAAGGATTTGGTCGGCCCGAAACTATAGTTGAAGACAGTTGCCAAAGGAGCCACGCAGTGGGACTAAACCCGGAGCCGCGTGGCTGGTAATCAAGCTACTTACCACAAAGCCACTACTGCACCTATTAAATGAATTACTGCTAAGCATTTCGCCCGCACCTCCCACCGAGAAACTTATTCGTTGCTGCTACATGTTACACCGGTAAAAATGTACATTTGTTTAGACTATAACGTCGCTCTCAAGTAACACGGTCCATACAGCATTCCAGCAAAGTTGATTATAAAATCAAATGAAATCGTGATACCTACTACTACTACTACTACTACTACTACTACTACTACTACTACTACTACTATTACTACTACTAGTACTACCACTACTACCACTACTACTACTAATAATACTACTACAATTACTATCACTACCACTACTACTCTTACTACTACTACTAGTAATAGTAGTAGTAGTTGTAGTAATAGTAATAATAATAATAATAATAATAATAATAATAATAATAATAATAATAAAACCGTGATAAGTTGATAACAGATAACAATGAAAGTCAAAGATTTTGGAGTGACATCAGTAGCAAAGACAAGGTTCACAAGAAGGATGCTGAATGGTTGCAAGTACTGAAACAAACAGTTTATTTGTTCCTTCTCGAGCCACGTGAAGCTTCACAAGGAAGATCGTCTCCTTGCAACAACTCAGCTACTGCGAACGGCTGAAGCAGTTAAGACTTTACTCTCTGGAACGAAGGCGGGACAGACGTGCTGTAATACACATTTTGAAGATCTTGGAAGAGATTGTGCCAAATTTTGGCAGCGAAAGCTACACAGATGTCAGAATGGGTCATCACTGCACAATGCCAAAGATCCCCAAAAGCCGCTGCGCTTACCGAATACAAAAGTCTTAGTCGTAAGGTCTTCCATAAAGTTCTTCCTGGGTGGGACCGGCATGTCTATCAATGATATCTATTTAGAAATCCTCTTCTTTTATAACTCTACTAGCAGTATCGCCCGGCGTTGCTCAAGTTTGTAAGGGAAATAACTATAAAGCATTTTTAGAGAGTTATAGCCAAAAAATAGCAAAAAAATGGAAAAAAATGATGGTAAATTTTTTTTTAGATTTAAAAAAGGTGGAGTTGCGTCCCCTAGACAGTTTGCGGTTCGTGTTTCTGATTCTCGACCCCATGTCGAATTTATCGATTTTTTTCAGAACTGGGGGAACTTTTCAAAATTTTTCAAACTAGGCTCCTAAGAGCCCATGGCCAAACTGTTTATCAGTGTATGTTGAAAACGGGTGGTGGGTGCGTTGAAGATTTTAACGGGTCAGGCAGCGGTCATTCCGGTGGGTGAGGGCACGGGGTGTGTAGATGTTCTTTGTGACCGAGAGTAAAGTTCTGACTATTTAAAGAATATTAGATGTATTATATGGGGCGAGACAAAATCTACTTAGCGCTGGGTTGGTGTGGAAGTTCGGTTTATGGTCCTTCACTATAAATCTAGGTTGCTTAGGGCTAAGCGGCTGCGTTCTCATTTGAATTCCGTGTTTAAACATTATTTCCTTAATTTCCAAGTTTACCTTCCTCAGGGTACTCCAATTGGTTTTTCTATAATTTTTCTTGATCTCTTTACCGACTAAATCTAGGTACTGCTTAATGGGTAGCTTGTATGTGTTCCTGGTCTTGTCGGACTGGACCAGGACTCCGTCCGTTCTATTAATGTCCTTGGTAATTTTATCTAGGTATCTGAGGTGGGCATTTCTCCTGGGTGACTTCCTGAACTTAATCTTTATAACTATGTCCCACAAGTCGTCCTCAAACTTCTTCAGTCTTGGGTTAGGTGGCGGCGTATCCAATGTTTTAAAAAGCCGGCCGTATTCGGACGATGCTGTTGTCCGGTTCGATTTTAGATCTTCGTTCTCGTGGAAGAAAACGAGCCATCTTATCCGGTTTATGAATGCGTTGGTTTTACAAACCAACTCCTTAAGGAAGGCGTCCTTTGGTGGTATAGGAATATCCTTAAGGGAACACATACAAGCTACCCATTAAGCAGTACCTAGATTTACTCGGTAAAGAGATCAAGAAAAATTATAGAAAAACCAATTGGAGTACCCTGAGGAAGGTAAACTTGGAAATTAAGGAAATAATGTTTAAACACGGAATTCAAATGAGAACGCAGCCGCTTAGCCCTAAGCAACCTAGATTTATAGTGAAGGACCATAAACCGAACTTCCACACCAACCCAGCGCTAAGACTCATATGCCCTGCTAGCTCTGATATCAGGATAATCAGTAAGTACATTTTAGATAAATATATCCCTAGTTTAGTAAACAAGCTGAAGCTCAGCCTCTGGGCCAACTCCTCGCAGGTAGTGAAGTGGTTCTCTTCCATCCCCAATAAGAACCGTACTAGGTTCATTCAGTTTGATATCGCTAGCTTCTACCCCTCGATTAACCCTAGTGTACTAAATAAGGCCCTTTGGCATGCTCACAACAAGGCTGGCCTCACCAGAGAAGAAATAGATATCATTTTAGTTGCCAGGAAATCGTTTATTAAGTTTGATAATAAGTTGTGGATCTGTAAAGATACTCCCAATGAATTTGATGTGCCTATGGGTAGTTCGGATAGTGCGCAGATAGCCGATTTGGTCGGAATATATATTCTCTACGAATTGTCCGACCAATTCCCGGAGATCGCGGGCGGCCTGTATCGTGACGATTGTCTGTTTTACCTGCAAAACACCACGAACAGAATAGTGCAGAAAACTAAGAGCAGGTTAGCTAGGTTTTTTAATAGAATGGGCATGAATATAGTTTTTGATAATGAACTCACCAAGGCTAATTTCCTAGACGTTACACTTAACCTTAATAGCGAATCATACTGCCCTTACCATAAGCCTTCCACTAATTTGAAGTATGTCAGTGTCTTCTCAAATCATGCCAAAACCGTAACAGACAATTTGGTTAAAAACATCTCTCTAAGATTGTCTGGCTTGTCCGCTAGTGCCGATATTTTTATGCAGAAAGCGGAATTTTATAACGCCGCACTATCCAAGGCCGGTTATAGGCAGAAGGTAATTTATATTGATCCGGCCCTTCCGATGCAATCATTCGGTCATCAGGATAGGGCCGTCTATAATAACATAAACAATTTAAGTAGTGACGGGAGCGCGGCGGTTGCTGGGGCAGTCGCTCCCGCATTTAATTTAGCGAACAAGGATAATTATCGGTCCGGGGGATCTCACACTAACCAAAACCCGTTATTCATCCGAGAATCACCCACCCGAATGCGAGAGCTGGCGTCCCGACCCATCCCATAGATAGGAATAAGCATATATGGCTTGTAATTCCCTTTGGTAAGCAGATTAGAACTAACCTCCCCCTCATGTTTCGACAAGCCATCGCCAATAACTTCCCCAGAAATTCCAAATATTACTCCACGGTTAACTCGCATAAAGTCAGGATAGCTTTCTCCAACACTAAAAACCTCGCCCAGATAATAGCCTCCCATAATAATAGGCTGCTTACTAAGACCCTATCACCTTTTTCCGGAGGCACAGCTTCTTCCCCTCCCGGTTTAATGCTCAGTAGGAATAATAATAGTAGTAATAATGATATGAGAGCCAGTACAGTGACTCATAATCTCAGCTCCAACCAGGGATTATATACTAGGGGTATAGTTATAAATAAGGGTGTTGTAATTGACGGTAACAATGGCAGTAGTGAGGTGAGCGCAGCTCGGCTCGTTAGGGTAGAGAGTCCCAATAGCAACCCCAGCATCGTTTCCGGCAATAGCAGCACCACGGGCACTAGCAATGACAGCACTCTGATAGATAGTGGAGAATCAGGGATTATTCCGTTAGTTAATAGTGACGTAGTGGAAAATAAAATAGTAAGCGGCTGCAGTTCTCGCAACAAATATAGTGACAGTAACGCAGTTCTAATTTCAGAAACTAATCCTAGCAGAATAAGATTCACGTCGGCGAACTCCAAGATCAGAAACGCCGTTTACCAATGCAAGGTTTACACGGACTCAGATGTCTACGCTTATGTCGGGGCCTCATCGTCAAGATTGGCTTTACGAATCTCCAACCATTACGCAACTTTTCGAGATATGAATAAACGCCAGACCACGGGACTTAGCAAGCTAATATGGCGATTGAAGAATACGAACTCAAGCTACAGGCTGGAATGGTCAATTTTGTCGGTGGCCCTCCCATTTGATAGGGGCAGAAGGTAGTGCAACCTTTGTGTCTCCGAACTCTTTCATATATTGTTCGCCAGAGACCGGATGGTAAACGGACTTTTACAGTCGGCTTTTCGATGCCCCCATTGGCGGCGTTATACTTATCTTGCTTATAAATAACGCTTATAAATAATACCTGCACCCGGTTACACTACTTATATGAAAATAGCCCTTGGTAATAAATTCTGAAAAAGCCTTTAAGAGAAATATGATTAACCATTGCAAGGGGAATTACTCCTGTGAGATGAATGGGGCTTTGTTTTTGACGACGGGTGGTTTCTTTGACAAGGCATGATTAGACGGACACACGCACACATAAAATATTTTTCTGCCGCCCGAAGGGATTTTACAGCAGTGACCATTGTGTAGAGCTGTTTACAGCCGCGCGATCAAACGCACACACGTACACATAAAATGTTTTCTACCCCTTGACGGATTTCTCAGCAATGACCAGAATGTAGCGCTTCCTACCAACTTGCGCCCGCACACATATATAGAACAGTAAACACACACATGTCTCTAAGTAGATTTTGTCTCGCCCCATATAATACATCTAATATTCTTTAAATAGTCAGAACTTTACTCTCGGTCACAAAGAACATCTACACACCCCGTGCCCTCACCCACCGGAATGACCGCTGCCTGACCCGTTAAAATCTTCAACGCACCCACCACCCGTTTTCAACATACACTGATAAACAGTTTGGCCATGGGCTCTTAGGAGCCTAGTTCGATTTGTTTTGCTCCGCCTCTGTTCTGTTTTTGTTTTTTCCAACGGATTTCCTATTTCTTCCTGAAGAGAAAGACACAATATGGTCTCATTATTCAATCGGAATTTGGTAAATTGTGCCTTTCGAAACACGTGTAGAATGAAATAAAACGATTTCTGTTCAATCTTCGTTCAACTCCATTTCTTCAATTCACTAATAATATATATATATATATATACATATATATATATATGTATACACATACTCTTTGAAATCATTGTTTCCGTCACCTGACTGCAGTCATGCTGGAATATGAATCTCTCCCTCGCTCTCTCTCTCTCTCTCTCTCTCTCTCTCTATCTAGCTATATCTATCTATATATATATATGTATATCTATATATATATATATATATTATATATATATATAATATAATATATATATATATATATATATAATATATATATATATATATATATATATATATATATATATATACTGTTCTATGTTTTGTTGTTTTATCAGTTGTTTAAGCTCAGAGCTGCGGCTCTGCTGGGTCTCCACCGTTTGCTACACTGTTTGCTACGAGTATCAAAAAGCTTTGGGCCACTGAAACCAAGGCTGTTGTAATTGGATTTTCAATAGTATCTCTCTATTTAATTTATATTTTTAATTGCATTATACCCGTATTTATACGATATTCAACTGAAGTACCTGTGAATTGGATATTTAACACCTATTTGAAGGAAATCTCGCCTCAGTTTGCTACTGCATTTATATACATATATATATATATATATATATATATATTCTTTTCTCTCTTTTTATTCTCTTACTGGTTTCAGTCAGAAGCAGAGGCCATTGCGAAGCACCGTCTTTCAGTGTTTTTGGCTCATCTTTCGGTAGTGGTTTTGATAAAGAAGCGAGTTGGGTGACACTGTTCTCTTTGTGTGCGTCATACCGTAATCTGGCAGGTTGTTTTTGTCTTGCATCCTTTAAACGTTTTCTCTTTCATTTTTTGAATGTTGGCACCTGCGGATTGTATTTTGTTGGCATAAGTGTTCTAACCATTTTTCCCTTGCCTCTCGTCACTCACTGACCCTACGCGCAGCAAGTCCCATTCGGTCGTTTTCATTTCTTTGCTGTCGTCGTGCAGGGATCTCTAGTGACCTTACGCTCGCTACCTGTGCTCGTCTTTGCTTCACTGTAGAATGTTGAACATCTTCATCTACGCCATCTACTCTGGTAGACAATGAGAACATTTTTCTGGAAAAAAATTTGAAAATGAAATTGGGGATTAAATGAAAAAATGAGTGATAGTCACATGAATATCTTCAAGCATGCACACACAGACACACACGCGCGCGCGCACACACACACAGAAACACACATGAAAACACACATATATACACATATACATACAGTATTAAGCACCAGCGTATCTTTCTCTCCTGCTTTTCCTCTTTCGTTTTGCTGGTTTTTCTGTCACCTTCACATATATACACATATACATACAGTATCAAACATCAGCGTACCTCTCTCCCGCTATCCCTTCCTCCTTCAACTTCTATAGAAACTTGCTATCTCTTTCGATTTCTTTCTTTCTTCTCTCTGTGTTTCTCTTATTCTGTGTTTCTCTCGCTCAAACATATTCTCTCTCACCCTCTGTTATAGTTCCTCTCATTTAGTCTATATCTATTTCTTTCACTCTCTTCCGCTTTTTCTTTCTAACTCACTCACACACTTACACTATTTACATTTGTCCCTTTATCGAAAGAAACATACTGACAGATGAGGAGATGCAGGAGAAGTCAGAAGCCACTTCTTCACTTTACTTTTCAGCTTCTTTCTCTCCCCTCTCACTCATTCATTGGCATTATGCACAGGCATACCAATACGCAGACATCTGCTAATATATAAATATAAATAATACAATCTCTAGTATACAACACTAGTCTTTACATTGAGTTATATCATAAGAACACAGTCTATGCTGCACAATCTAAAATGCAAATAAATGGAGCAGAAATATTAAGAATATACATTCTGTTATAAGCGGTGTGTTACTTCCATCATCATCAAATCTATTTATCTCAGTTGGAGTGATAATTCCATCTTTTACATATCGACGGGCTACACACGCACGAACAAACATACACACACTCATATACATCCGTATACAAGCACATTGTCTCATAATCATAAACAAGTAAACACACAATTTCAAACATTGGCGCAGGTGTGGCATTGTGGTAAGAAGCTTACTTCCCAACCACAAGGTCCCCGGTTCGAACCCACTGCGTCGCACCTTTGCTAAGTGTCGTCTACTATAGCTTCTGGCCAACCTAAGCCTTCTTAATGGATTTGGTAAGAGGAAACTGAAATAATACGTCGTATATATATATATATATATTCTTTTCTTTCTAGTTCATTATATATATAACTGGATATATTTCCGTATGTGTGTGTGTCTTGTGTGTGTGTTGTGTGTGTCTTGGTGTCCGTGTTTGTCCACTAATCACCGCTTGAAAACCGATGTGTCTTTACATCCCGGTAAGTTACCAATTCAGCAAAAGAGTTTGCTAGAATAAGTACCAGCCTTAACTGGGGACGATTCCTTTGACTATAAAGATTCAAGGTGGTACCCCAGCATGGCCACCATCTAATGACTGACACAAATAAAAAATAACAGGTAAAAGATGGATGTGTATGTGCGTGTGCTTTTTGCACGCGCGTATTTGCGTGTACATGTGTGTATGTGTGTGTGCGCGCGTTTGTGTGTACGCGTGTGTATGTATGTGTGTTTGTGCGCGCGTTTATGTGTGTACGTGTGTGTATGTATAAACATATATACGTACGTACTTGTCTACATGGTTATGCCTGGATGTATTTATACACCTACGCATGATAAGAAGCCGTGTGTGTGTTCGCAGATACGGATTCATCTGTGATATTCAGTTGAGTAAATAATGACAAAACACTACAAATAAGACAGCGCAGATCCATTTTGTTAGTATTTATCTATAACGTTAATAATGCTGTCTCAAATTTCGTTTCAACCCAGTATTTAGTTCATTTCTCTACGTGGCAATTGAATGAACTACATCACGGAACATATCGTAATCTATACTTCATAAACTGTACATCATAACGAATGGGTGGCAGTCTATTTCCTTTAACCCGGAGTATTTGTGGAAACACAGAAAGAAACAAGGAGAGAAAATAAAGAATGTGTAGTGGCTACATACATATATGACTTACTTACTTACATACATGCATACATACATACATACATACATACATACATACATACATACATAACATAACATACATACATACATAACATACATACATAACATACGTACTTACATACATACATACATACATACATACATACATACATACATACATACATACATACATACATGCATTTAGACATACATACATTCATACGTACATACATATGTACATACATATGTACATACAAAATTACCCAGTTGTTGATATTGAAATTCCAATGAGAATCCTAGCTTAGAAACCATGTATTTCTCTAATGGCAAGATATCTTGAAATAGAACTAAACAATGACATACATACAGACATACCTTGCTGATGTAGAAATTTCAGCCATGGTGTCTTGGATCTCGGCTGTTAACAGATTGATACTCTATAGGCAAGAAATCTTGAAATAAAACTGAATAATGGCTCACATATAACATTATACAAAATAAGGTCTCTGATATTTCATAAGTTTTAGAAATCATAGATAACTGGAGGCTAGTTTTGCGTCTTAATTCTATATTTACTATTTGCCTGCACCACGACGTTCAAAACTACGCAGGTATATGTATAAGTATGTATGTATGCATGTATGTATGTATGTATGTAGTTATATATATATATATATATAAGTGTGAGAGAGTTGGTATGTCAAAGCACGTGGTTGGATGTATAAAAAACAACAAAGAGTAAAAAACTACAGAAGACTTGTGTTATATGGTTAAAGAATATATTTAAATCGTTATGTTAGAAAAATTTTATAAAATTTTGCGTATAGTAGCATAGGTTTTGGAGAAATAACTGGTTTCGTATTTTCTTTTCAAATTTCTCAAATTTCTTTACCTATATCGTCTCACGTCTTCGTTTTTTTGTGAAATATGGAGTTCCAGGCAGGGGGAGGTAATCAGGGACTTTTCCGGTATATATGAGACAATCAAAAATGTTGAGAATGACTAGGCTTGATTAGTTTAATATGATTTTGTTTAGAAGGAATAAAATGTTACAAGTGGTTTTGCTTTATATTTTTTTTTTCAATGAGGTGAATGTCCTTATTTAAAAATGTTAGAAATGGTTACGTTTTGACATATATATTTTTCAATGAAGAAGGTTACCTTATTTAATCTAACTTGTGTTGGTGTTCCAATGGCACATTGATAGAATGGAAAGACTACAAATTGTGGTATCAGTTGCTTTGCGCATGTCTCATTATGTTCACTAAAGAGTTTCATTCTGTATTCTGGGAATGCAATCTCCTGTCGATGCAGAGTGCAATTCTATTTTATGTATTGGGATGTATTTTATGTATGATATATATATATATATATATATATATATATATATATCTGTGTGTGTGTGTGTGTGTGTGCGCGTGTGTGTGTATACATACATAGATATTGATAGATACGTATACATGAGTGTGGGTGTCTGGCTGTGTGTGTTTCTTGTATAAATATATAAGTACAATCATGTAATTTTGTATGGGTACATACTTATATACACAACCTGTTGTATTTCATATCTCAAACATATATTCTCAAAACTACGATGGAAACTTTCTAAAACTCTAAAAAAGCTTAACATATCTACGCATCCAATACGCAGACCGACTACTGATTCTTATCTCAAAATGTTTAAAGAATTATAATATGAAAAATTAACGCAGATCATAATCGTTTGTTACAACCATATGTAGAGAGTATACGATTCGCTACACTGACGCACCAATAGCATACGTCACACAAAAGTAACATTTATCTATCATTGCTAATTACCCATCTATTTAGCTTATTGTGCAAGTCTTGAGTGCACTTAACCGAATTGCTTTCCCTTTACGCTACTAATACAATAAGAATCGACATTAAGGCTAGAAGAATCGTTTGCACTCTGGGCAAAATATTTAGAGATATTTTGTCCTTCTTTACGTTCTGAGTTCAAATTAAGCTGACTTGCCTTTCATTCCCCTTTCAGAGTTGATAGAATAAGAAACTTTTAAGCACGGAGGTCAATGTAATCGGCTTAACCCCTCCTCCAAAATCGCTTACCATATGCCAAAATGTTAAACCAATAATATAATTGACTCTCTTTTAAATTCCTCAAGGAATTCTATACCCCACTCTCATTTTCGAAATATCGTGAAAAATTCTACCAGCAACCAACATTAACGTCTATAACATCCACACATGATATTTTCTCTTCTGATATACATACCTTTGCTACAATAGCTGACAGTGCATGGATAGTTGGATTATAAATAGAGCAGGAACAGAGAAATTTATAAAACTGTTAGACTTTATATTACCAATAAATAATACTTGTATAAAAAAAACGGTAAAATCCTTAAAATTGCTGTTATTAGAGGAATAGCAATCGGGATATTTGAACACCTGCCATCATCTAGGTGCTGTTAGCAGTGGATGGTGATTGTGATAAGGCTATTTATCGTGATCTGATACAGATCTCAATGTAGTCTTAGCCGGTATTAAGAGATTACTTGATACAATGTACTACTGCATGCTTATTGTTACTGGATGAGACTACTACTATCAAATAATAGAATAGTTGAATGGTGATTGCTGTTATAGTGGTGGCAAGTGCAGTATGGCGTTCAGAGGTAATTTCCCTTCTTCATGTTAAAGATCTTATTTTAAAGTTCAAATAACCTGATCGTAAAAATAAGGTATTAAAAATAAATGGCCGCTAAATTCAATTACATTTTATCAAATATGGTTTTTCGTATTTCTATTCACGTTGTTTACAAAGAATTTATGACCAAGATCAGAAATATTTTTACATTTTGAAAGATTTAGATTAACTGTTTTCCTGCCTCACACTCGATAATGTTAATTAAATTGCAGTCACTTGAGTTTATCAGCTTCAACTTATTTACTATACAAACGGAAGACATATATGAATGGAGTGTAAGTGTGTATGCATGTATGTATGTATATATGTATGTATGTATGTGTGTATGTATGTATATATGAATGGAGTGTAAGTATGTATGTATGTCATTATTCAGTTTTATTACAAGATCTCTTGCCAATAGAGAAAGAGTCGGTTTTTAACCGAGATCCACGGCTCCTTCACTGGAACTTCAACATCAACAACAGGATATTTTTGTTTGTATGTATGTATGTATGTGTATGTGCAGATTTGTTTTGTTTTATGTATGTATTCTCATGCATATAGTTGCATATCTAGACATGCTTATGTATGTATGTATGTATGGATGGATGGATGGATGGATGTTTGTATGCAATGAATGTGTCTTTTTTTTCTTTGAGTCTCATTTAAATTTATCTTACGAGAGTTCAAACCTGTCGCAGAAAATGCGACAAGACGTTTTGATTTAAGAGAATTCCCTTTTTTGTAAATATGTGGTTGGGCTGTCGATGCGTACACATACACACTAAATTGCATGGGTCAACTCAACTCAAGAATCTCAGATGGAGAATCTTTGGAATGTCTTACGAATTTTAATTGAGCCAGTAATCGGTTGGATTTGGAGAATCCATATCAGTTTCTTTTGCTCTTTCTTAGAAAAACCTAGCACTTTTAGGTTTTTGTGTAAATTTGTTGTTCATAACTTAATGCATTTAAAATCGGAGACAGCAATGAGCATTTACAATTAGTGTATTAGTGCTGGAATTTCCGCATTAATGTTTCATAAATGTTCACTTTTTCTGGACTTTTCGGTGTAGATTCATATCCGCTGAGCAACTGACTTTTGCTCTCTATCTTCAGAAGAATATTAGGCCTGCTATATTTGCACCAAATTGATGTTTTATTGAAGTGTTCTGTCAGTATGTATTTGTTTTAAAAGCGTAAATACCAGCTGGTTCTTACCTGGCGTTCCTATATTCGTCAGAGCAATAGTAAATAGCAGATAACAATGTAAATAGTCTTTGCAGATAAGAATGTAAATATTGTTTGCAGATAGCATTGTAAATAGTCGTTGCAACTACATCATGCGTCAATGGCAGGTAGTATCGCGTAGACAATTTAGGGCAACTGCTGATGATGTGTGTAATATACCATACTGATATAGCAAAGCTGATATTTTAAATCGCAATGTGGAGGTTTTGTGCTATCCTTGCCCCTCTTCTTAATCAGGTATTTACTATCTATCTTCAGTTCCTGAATAGAGGAGACGTATAATTTCAAGTGGGATATAATGTATTTATCGTAGGTCCAGGAAAGGCTAATTATTCTGCCACTGCTCTTCTCGCTCTCTAGCTTATGTGATATATATCTAGGTATTTCCTTCTGCTGGAATGATGCCTGGTTCCCCTCCAAGCTTCAGTTTCGTTAAGATTTGATTCCCCCATGAGGCTGGTGCTTTAGTGCCGGCGAACCTCCAGTTTTAACTGAAATACCGGCGCCGTTGTTTTGCACAGCTTTTAGTTTCGTTCACAATTTTCTTCTGTCTGTCTGTCCTTCATGTTCCTTTACAATTGTTTATCTTGCCTCACACGGATCACCACTGATTTTAGAGTCGCAACGATTTTAGAGAAGCAAATTTCCAGATATCCGTGGAATTACAACTAGCAGTTGGAATACCTTCCATTTGGGATTGTTGATGATTCTGATTGTCCTGGTGAACATAGTTTTCCCTTCCCCTCTCCCTCCTACTTTTTTCTCTCTCTCTCTCTTTCTATAATTTTCTAGTTCATGAAGGCTATAACGTTTCTAGTGATAACTCTTGCCAGCACACTTGTAGCACGCGTGTCTCCCCACTGCACCACAACTCTGTGGCTCAAGTTTATGCACAAACGACTGCGATAGCAGTAATAATGTTACAGTAGTTACAGGAGCTAATCAGTTTTGTATATCTGTAGTGGAACCTATCAAACACATGTCAATTACTGACCAACATTCCTAAATCATGAAGCCGTGTTCAGCTCAAACGCTGATACCGATCTAGGGGTAACTCAAACTCATTGATGATGCGTCTGTAATTGATACTTAATTTTTGCTGGTGTAGGTATAGATTTCGGAGCTTACGCTCATTAGTTTAAACCAACTCTGCCACCTTGGCTTGTATTTCGCCTTGCAAATAAAACAGATACATCAGTACATCCTGTTGCAGGATTCAAAAGCAACACTGTACATTACATGCACTTCTAAGCATTGAAAGATATGCAAAATTGTCACGTAATTCCTCAGCTCCTCATCCTACAGGATTTCAATTTAGGCTAAAATATCTGTGGGACAAGCAATACCGCAAAATACATCTATTGCTATAAACGCAGTTTCGAGTATTTTTGTATGCTAGCGTACGTGGGTAGAGCACGATTCATGAAATATCGTAGTATTGCTACAATACTTCGTATGCTAATCAAACTGTCTGCAAATGTGTGTACGTTTTCATGTTTTATGTTGTTCCCGGTCTTAGCGGCGAAAGTGAAGTTAGCGGTAGCAGCGACGGCGGTGGTGGTTGTGGCGGTGGCAGTAGTAATGTCGGCGGCCGCGGCGGTGGTGGTTGCGGTCATGGTAATAGTGTTGCTATATCCTCAATAGTACTGATATTCATAGAATTCTATTTATTTTCATGTTTCAAAGTGCCTGCGTCTTTTTTTGTTCAAATTTTGCTTTGTTTTGTTTATTTCCGCGAGGTTGCCTCCATGTTTAATTTGTTTTACTTGAGGGAGTCACACTCCATGTCATATGACGGCATTCAGAAAGTGTAAACAAGAAAAAAGAACTATATTTATAAATAACTTAAGCCCCAGAAGAAGGAAAAATCAAACATCGAAAATGTATTTCTATATTTTTCCTCTTTGCATGTGCCAGGATGACATGTCAGAACACAGAATTAAAAATCCAATTGTAAAAGAAAAAATCAATATGTTTTAAATCCAAACGGGTAACACACGTAATCGCTTCTTGCAAAAAAAAAGATGAATTGATGATGATATTGAAGATTATGATGATGACAACGACGATGGCGTCGATGGTGACAATAATTCGGTCTAAATTTAGGATACGGCCAACAAATGTGAGTAGAAGGGGTAAGTCGATTGCATCAACACCAGTGCTCGACCGGTAATTATTTTATCGACCCCAAAATGATAAAAAGGCAAACTCGACCTTGGAGGCATTTGTAGCCGTAATGCAAAACGCGGAAAAAAGACACTTTTAGCCATTTGTGTCGCGTACCCACATTTCTGTTAGCAAGCTGTAATTATTACTTCCAATTCTGTTTTAGGGTTTGCAATTTAGCGACAGTGAGCTAGTCGATTGCATCGATCGCAGTGATGAATGATACTCATTTTATCGACCGTGATTCGCGTGATTTAGCGTCAGCACGTAAAAAACTGCGAAAATGCCGTTAAGCTTTTCGTCAGGCGCGCTAGCAATTCTGTCAACTCGCCAACATAATCGTTATAATAATAATGATTATGCCAGAGAGATGACAGAATTATGTATGATAACAATAATAATAGGGATGATTTCAAATTTTGGCAAAAGGCCAGCATTATGGGGAAGTGTCAACTTGTCCTTATTTTATCGATCCTGAAGAGATGAAATGCAAAGTCAACCTGCGTGCTAACGGTTCTGTCAGGCCACCGCCTGAACAACAACAACAACAATGATAATTATACGGGAATACGAGCATACATAACTATGAAATGCTATATTATTTAGCAGACATGATGTCTTAAATTTTGGTAACAAGTTTCCTTAAAAGTCAAGAATCCTACGAGTTTGTACTTTTTAGCAGATCGAGTATTATTATTATTATTATTATTATTATTATTATTATTATTATTATTATTGTTATGTTCTTTCCTTCTTTCTTCAAATTTTCTTCCGTTTCTCGCCGAGTGCTTTCCATACACCTAGGGCAGAGAAGGGCATTGTATGCATTCCCAGATTACACACGGAAGTTCACAGATAACATATGTATTTAAAAATTAATAAATTAATAAATTCATGGATGGATGTTATTTTCACAGCGATAGTGCTCTTCTCAGTACATGAGCCGTTCCAGTTAATACGATTTTTTCCACTTCCTGTAGGGATGGTAAACCTGGAATCATTTTCGAATAGGTTTCAGTATCTTTTTTTATCATTCCTAGAGATCCTACAATCACTGGTACTGTAGTTGCCTTGAGATGCAACATTTTTTCAATTCCTATTAGCAGGTCTTTATATTTACTAATCTTGTCAAATTATTTCGCCGCTATATTGTGATCACAGGGAATACTCGTGTCAATTAATAAACACGTCCTTTTTGTCTGATCTTTTATAATAATATCCGGTTTATTAGCTTTTATAGTCCTGTCGATCTGCACGGGGACGTCCCATAGAATCGACACATTTTCTTCCTCAGTCACAGCTTCAGGATGATGTCTATACCATTTGTCAGCGGTTTTGATTTTATAATGCCGACATATTGTCCAATGTAAATACTGGCCGACTCTGTCATGTCTTGCTTTATATTCTGCAGGTGCTAAGACTCTACACCCTGAGATTAGGTGGTCTATTGTTTCAATCTCATCGTTACAGAATCGGCATTTTGGGTCAGCTCCATTTTTTATGACATTGGTTTGGTAGTTCCGGGTTAATAAGCTTTGGTCTTGAGCAGCTAATATGAAACCTTCACTCTCTGATTTTCGCCCTGAGCTTCGTCACCATTGGTGCGTTTGTTTCTGGTCGATATCAGCTTGTTTGCTACGGGCCACATAGTTACCATGGAGAGGTTTCTGTTCCCATCTGCTAGCTAAATTTTCATGTGCTTTTGTCTTTGCAATTAATTTTATTTTCTTTGCAGCTGCAGTTGATGCATTTCCTTCAGCCTGCTCAATCTCGTGGGTATCTAAGAGATCAGCAGCGAATTTTTTGCTCTCTTTGAGAATAGAGTGACATTTTTTAGGTCTTTCATGTTTTTCAACAAGTGTTAGCATCCAATCGTTGGTTGCTTCAAGGTATTTGGCCAGTCCGATTGTGGTGGTTTTGTATGTAAGTTCAAGCTGGATCAAACCTCGATCTCCCTGAGCTCTGGGAAGGTAAAGGCGATCCATGTCTGCCTTTGGATGGTGCATCTTATTACAAGTCAGTAGCTTGCGGATTTTTCTGTCAATTTTCATTATTTCACTGGTATTCCAGTTAGGCACATTGAAGCTATAAAGAACAACTGGTACTGCTAAAGAGTTTATGGCTAAAACCTTATTATATGCATTCAGCTCAGACTTCAGGGCTGCTCCAACTCTTCTATAACATTCTTTCCTAACCTTCTCTTTCATGCTTGCAAGCTGGATACCAGAGCCTTCATTTATTCCTAGGTATTTATAGGTTTGTTCTAGCTCAAGTTCCTTTATTACTATTTCGACATCTAATTCGATTGAAATAGACTTTACCAATTTCCCTTTCTTAAAAGTGGCTTTGGCACACGTTTCAATGCCAAACTCCATCCCGATATCATCACAGAATCCTTTCACAGTATGTAATAATCCTTGAAGCTCTTCATCATCTTTGCCATATAGCTTTAAGCCATCCTTATAAAATAGATGGATTATTTTCTTGTCAATTTTGTAGCCATATCCTGTTCTATTCAGTTCACTTAAGAGTGGTATTAGTGCTATGCAGAAAATTAGTGGTCAAAGTGAGTCACCTTGGAAAATTACACAGTTTATGCTAATGTTGTGCAATACTCCATTAGAATGATATAATTGGAGCTTCGTGTTCCATAGTGACATATTATACTTTAAAAAATCTGAAATCACAGGAGATATTTTGAAATTGTCCAGCGATTTCAGAATCCACGAATGTGGTATGCTGTCAAAGGCTTTTTTATAATCAATCCATGAAGAGCTGAGATTTCTGCGCTTGTTATGGCAGTTCTCAAGAATCATGCGATTAATTAGGAGCTGATCTTTGCATCCGTATGAGCCTCGTCTGCATCCTTTTTGTTCAGTGGGAAAGAGGTTATTCTCTTCCATAAACGTATGTTTTCTCTACTAGAATAGATGTCAAAATCTTATAGGTAGTAGATAAACATGTTATAGGCCAGTAGTTTTTTGGGTATTTCGTTTTGTTATTTTGGGGGAGGAGGTAAGTAATACCATTTGCCATCCAACGTGGTGTTTTTTCCGGGTTATTCATAATGCTATTAAATAGTATTATTATTATTATTATTATTATTATTATTATTATTATTAATTTTAATGTTATTAGTATTATTATTGTCGTTGTTGTTATTGTTATAATTGTTGTTGTTGTTATTGTTATTGTTATTATTATTATTATTATTATTATTATTATTATTATTATTATGCTTTGTATTATTTCGTTTGCTGTTGCGTTCTGAGTTCAAATTCCGCCGAGGTCGACTTTGCCTTTCATCCTTTCAGGGTCGATAAATTAAGTACCAGTAACGCCCTGGGGTCGATGTAAGCGACTTAATCCCTTTGTCTGTCCTTGTGTGTCCCCTCTATGTTCGTTCCCTTGTAGGCAATAATAAAAAAAAATCATTATTATTATTATATGTTTGATTTTTGCTTTGTATTTGTAGAAATTTACTCCAAGTTTCACCAAGAGACCCCAAGAGACAACAAGTTCATATTGGAGTTATGCTTAGGTGTCATATATTTGGGTTTGCACATAGGAAGAATGTTTAAGAAAACATAAGAAAATTATAAGTTTATTTTAAAATTTGAGATTACATAGACAGTATATTACGTAGGATATAGGCAGTTCCCTTCAGCAGTATCTTTTGAATTTCGGCTATTTGGGGGGTTTCTTCGTAACTGAGCTAAGTAGGATTCAGCCCCGTAATCTATCATTCCTAGTGCACTTATGACAACAGCTATTGTTTTATTCTTGAGGTTCCGCATTTTGCCAATTTCTGTTTCAAGATCTTTATGCTCAGTTTTTGGTAGGTCTTGATAGATATTATTACTATTATTATTATTATTATTATTATTATTATTATTATTATTATTATCATTATTATTATTATCATCATTATTATTATCATCATCATCATCATCATCATCATCATTATTGTTGTTGTTGTTGTTGTTGTTATCAGCAGCATCACCAACAGTAGTAGTAGTAGTAATGTTACAAACAAGAAAGAGAACGCTAGATAGATAGGCACGAGTTATAGGGATTAACTTATAAAATCAAAGGAGTAAATATCAACGATGGAATGTAAATATATATGCTTAGAACATATTAAACGATCAATATATTCTGTTGCTGTATAGCAACCATGAAGGTTCAAATATTGATCTACAGTGATCGAAGATCACCTTAAACATGAAACGCAGGTCGGCATCTCCAACAGATGTCTCCGATTCATAGGGGTATACTTAGATATATATCCATGCCATTTTCGCAATATTTAACTGTTTTCAGTAGATTCGTTTGAGGAGAGCACCTTCTTCCCTCTCGTAATCTCCTTTCCGAATGAAACTTAAAGAACTTCCGTACACATCTTTTGTTTCAGGCATAAGAGAGTGAGAATAAAGCTGCTTTCCTTGTAAGATTAAAGGAATACTAAGAGGCAATACTAACGTTTGATTTGGAAGAATACCGTATGTGTCCACATTCTACTACTTGAACTTGACGGAACTTCATGAGTTAACAGTGCTCCGTCATTCAAGGAGTGCATGTAAAAACAGTTTTTTTTGTAGCACAGCACAAATTCTGTACTGATTCCTCTGCCATTATCTTCATAATTGTAGAGCTGATGGGAAATCCTAGGTGAAGGGATTCTGGAAATTCCAAGGCCCATCGGAACTGACAGCTTCTCCAAGAATGTCGCTTTCTTGCACACTACCTTTTTATAGATAGTAACTGTAATCTATTCGCTTCCAGTCATTCCTCTGTTTGATTGTAGAGAACAGAGGGAACTTGTCATCATTCCGGATTTTGGGAATGCTGTCGAAGTGTTTGGTGAAACCAACTTTTCCTTTTTCCCAAAGAGAAAGTTGGTAAAAGGTATATATATATATATAGATAGATAGATAGATAGATAGATAGATAGATAGATAGATAGATAGATAGATAGATAGATAGATAGATAGATAGATAGATAGATAGATAGATAGATAGATAGATTATCATAGCTCCTTTCAACGTCTGATGCCTGGACGATGCAGCGATAGGTGGACTGGTAGAATGTCTGACACAATCTCCATTAATTGTTCCTTCTGTAGCACGAATCGGCCTCGAGATAAATTCGTCCGAGTCAGAGGTCTTGAACGTCAACTCACGACTCAAACGTTTGGTTTGAAAACACTGTATAGCAATAGATCACCTCAACCCTCAAATATGGCGGTCTCGGCCTTCGAACTCTAGTTTCACTGGTACTACAGCCTTTCTTCCCGTCGGTCCCCCACCTGTGGACGGCCGGTGGTCTCAAAAGAAATGGGATTACAGTATAACAAGCTATCGGACGAGTCAGTGACCAGTACAGTCTGGCATGTTTCCCCTCAGTCCCCGAAACAGCGTAATCTAGTTTGATGCGCTGCCATTACTTGCGCTCGGCACTCAGCTTGATGGTGATTTCGCACATCAGTCTCCAGATCTACTAGCCTCATGAATGTCTCTGCGGGTCCATTGGGGATTCTTTTGTATTCCCCCGCATTGTCATGTCGCAACAGTGCTGGCCGCCTTCCAACAAAAACCACGCAAAATAAAATCGTAAAGCATGGTCTCAACGCCAAGGGCTTCACCTTCCAGCTCGCGCCAGCGTGGATAGACCAAGGCGGCAGCAAAAGGCCTGACTGTATGACAGCCCAGGCTCTGCAGCTCGCCAGGCTGTACAGAGCAATCTGTCAAAATATGGATCACCGTCTAGCAGGTCTATGGTCGCATCTGTGGCAGTGGGGACCTCCGGCCTTCTCGGCCTCGGATCTTCCACCCCCTCACCTCTAACGAGGCCGATATACCTATCCGGAAATGTGGGCCCCGTGATTCAGAATTGTTCTTTCAGGGCTTCTTTCTTGCCACCCTCCAGAGCAACATCTTTTCCATTCTCTCTCCTGGGACCATGAGACGCTCTGAATTACAGGAAATTGAAAGAATGTAAGAAGTTCGTAGCTTACTAAATGAGCAATAAACTTATACAACCCCTCACGAAAATACTACCGAATCTTCAATAACTATCCACCTCAATCTAAATGTATATCTCACAGGTTTATAATAAATTTGCCAAAAGTAAATAAAGTAAAATTCATAAAAACATGAGACTAAAAATTGTACCACTTTTCTCAACGCGAGAGTCTATACATACGCACTGAGAGCAACATCATCCATTTAACTGTGTGGTAAGAAGCTTGCTTCGCAACCACATGGTCCCGTGTTCACTACCACTGCTTGAAACCTTGGGCAAGTGTCTTCTACTGAAACCTCGGGCCGACGAAAGACTTGTGAGTGGATTTGGTAATCGAAAACTGTGTCTGTGTCTGTCTCTTGCTCCCACCATCGCCTGACAAAAGATGTTGGTGTGTTTATGTCCCCAAAACGTAGAGGTTCGGCAAAGGAGACCGATATAATAAGTACTAAGCTTAGAAAGAATAAGTCCTATGGTCGATTTCTTCGGTGCTTCAGGATGGCTGCAGTCAAATGACTGAAACGTGTAAAAGAGTATTACACGCGCCCGTATAGAAATTCGAAAGAGAAAAGATTTATTCCCACGGGATTTGAACCACTTACGCACCGCATCCGTATATGGAACGGATTATCAAAATAAGTCTATCGCTATATTCTGTCAAGCTGAAATTATATATAATATTCATTAGTAGCAATTAACTGTTGAAATAAGTCGCAGTACAGTTAGTACTTTTCCTTATTTCACAACAACCACCCACTACTGTGAATTAATGTTCTGTATGACAACACTAAGACGAAGACAAGGCGAGAACCCAATCATATCAATGTACGGAAGCCATAATGTTAGTTGTTAAGATTTTATGGATATATATTATACGACATTTACTAGCATAGTATATAGACATAAATATTAACATATCTTATATTATGACTAGTTCTGATTTCATATCATCATTTGTTTTTGTAGAATGTGTTATATAATGCCAAATTTCAGATCGTTCGACGTCAGCTGTATGAGAACTGATCTCAATTTTAATTTGCTGATCTGAATCCAAGTGATATCAATATGATAATGAAGACGTTATATTCACGATCTTATGCTTATATGAACAAATGTTGTACATTTTATTTCCTTAACGTGAAATGTGGTTATAGATCAAGGGATACCAATATATTGCGTATATCTATTAATAAGGAGGAAGACTTGCAGCATGTGTAGGTCTATAAATATATATATTTTTGTTTAGGGATTTAATTATATATCAAGTGTGTTATATAATTCCTCACATTCAATTTTATTGGTAGTTCTTCACTGCTGTTTGTTCAGAATATTTTAGTTACACAACGTCGATAAAACTTTTTCTGAGGTTGTTGATAACTTCATTTGTACCCTACTGATTTCCACAGAAATTGAAGATGATATGAAGAGAATAAAATAAGAGAATAAAATGTTGCAGTTGTCTTTATGTGGCAATTTGCAAGAATCACTTGTAATGAATCCTGAAGTAAGATCTCAACATTAACTATTATCAACTGCAAGCCGAATTTTAAGAACATTTAAATGGAACGGAATCACGTTGTATAAATGTGATCAAATACAATATTGGTTAAAGGAAATGGTAAAAAAAAACTCAGTTCATCTCAAAATTTTCTAAAACATCTCACCATATTTCTGAAGATGAATTACATTTATTCACATTGAAATCCAACCAAACAATATTCTGCTCTTTTTTTAATTACCATCCATATCTTTACTCGAATACTACAGGATACATTAATTATTCACTGTACTGGAGTACATTACATACTTAAATCATACATTGCCATTCTGAGATGTATTCCTGGAAAATGTCCTGTAGTAAAGGAAGAAAAGCCTCCAAGATGCTTTCTTTTCTTTTTAACCGAATCCCTTGTATGTCCCTCCACGTACGTTCTAAACACTTGAATTCGCTGATTTTATTACAATTCAAGGTCAGATTTGTTGATGAGAGGGTAGTGGGAAATGTTATAGTTTATTCATAATGAAACAAAGTTATTAAACACTGATAAATTCACAAGCTAGTATCGATCATCTTGCATTTGGTAGACAATATATCTTGTGCAAAAACATTAGGTGTGAAAGAGGATCCGAAAGAACTTCAAACTCTCTTAGAAGTATTAAATATTAAAGCTGGAACAAGGATGAAAAATTAAATATACAACAGAGAAAGTTTATAGAAAGTTATATAATTTTTGAGTATCTGATATCAATGTTAAAAAGGATTCTTTTAAATCAGGAAAATTACAACTTCAAATATTTTAAAACAACACCACTTAAGAAGAAAAGAAAGACTTACTCTTAGCTTGCAATTTAATGGTTTGCTCCAAAATGCTCCTAACCCATAACAGATGAATTTGTGAGCATTTCATAATCCCAGCTTTTCCTTACGGATCAAAACCAACACCTAAGCGACAAAATAGCATGTTGGAACGAATTAGTGTATTATTTTATATTTTAAAGTAAATTAACATAGAAAATTTGCGCAATTGTAAATTAGCTAGATAACAAACAGGAAGCAGATGAGAGCAAATTTATTTTGGGTTTAGGGGAAGAAATTATTCATTTCATTCAAGTTTCCAGCTTTATACCACTTTGAAGTTATCATTATGCTGGCAAATGTGAATCTGAATTAATTAAGTAATAGAAGATTGAACCAGATGAAAATGCTTGGAGTTTATAACAGAAAATGTTCAATGAATATATATAAGTTTATAAACCCAAAGAAAATTCTTAGAAGGAAATCTAATCAGTGTGTGCATATAAGGAAACGATAAATAAGGTATGTAATTTCCATTGTCTTAGAATTCAGTAAAGTAGATTATGTAGAATTTTAGCGTCGTATCTTGAAATTTTGCCAACGAATACTCTACATTGATTTTGGTACTGCTTTTGACAAAGACACGACAATACAGCGGTTGAGGTTACAAATGTAACATTTTATTCTCCAACAATTTTGAAGTAGGTTTACTATTTACTAATAAATCTAGCACTACAATGTTTATGAGGTTTATAATGTATAATATATTGATTATAAGCATCGTTTTTATGACTTGAAGTTATCTAAATTTGGACCAAAACAGATTTCTATGCATTTATAGCTCATTGCCGTTGATATATGTAAGGTATAATCGTATATTTGCTCACTGAACTCATGCCTAGGGGAAATATAAACACAAAATATTTTTGACAATGATTGGTTATAGGAAGATTCTCAAAGGTCATTTACCTCTTGTTTATGCATGACATAATAATCAAATACATTACTCGATATATATATATATATATATATATATATATATATATATATATATATTATATATATATATAACATATGCATATATACATATATACATATATGTACGTACCTACCTCTACATGTATATATACACGCATATATGGGTACAGGACACCAAAAATACGTCGAACACAATGAGAAACGAAAACATAAACACAAAACCAAGGAACTGGACATTTTTCTTAAACAACGAAAAATAGAGTACAGGACAAATAACACAAGGAAAATTCCCCTTCTTCAGTCGCCATAGTTTCATCTACTCTGCGTTTCGAAGGTGAAGGCGATACGCATTTTTGAAGAAACTTTCCTTCCCGCGAAAAAAAATTAAATAAAATTTGAGATCTTTTTGCGGAGGGGTAAAAATGGTAACAAAAACAGGACACTAACGACAGTACAAAATATAAACAGTAAAAGACAGGACAAGGAGAATAACAAGACAAGAAGGGATGTTAAGCCGAACGAGAAAAAGTATTACGAATGCTATTTTTGAGAACAGCGAAGGAGCAGCAGAAAATGCCGTCCACACTTCAAGGAAATCAGGCCAGTTCGATAATTTTTTGTGTCCTGTACCCATATATGTGTGTATATATACATGTAGAGGTAGGTACGAACATATATGTATGTATATATGCATATGTCTTATTTTTTAATTCATTATATGACGGAATGCACGCATCCACTTCTAAGTAAGATTGTTCTATATATATATATATAGAAATTTGTGTGTGTGTATACAGAGAGATAGCTAGTTAGTTAGCTAGCTAGCTAGCTAGCTAGCTAGATAGATAGATAGATAGATAGATAGATAGATAAATAGATAGATAGATAAATAGATAGATAGATAGATAGACAGATAGCTAGCTAGACAGACAGATAGATAGATACATACATACATACATACATACATACATAGACAGATAGATAGATAGATAGATACATACATACATGCATGCATGCATACATACATACATACATACATACATGCATACATACATACATACATACATACATACATACATACATACATACATGTACATTCAATGTATATCGTAACTTCAATTTTGCCTTTTGTATAATAAAAAAATGTATTCAATGTAGAATACTTGTTTCTTTGATCAATGAATTTAAAATACAGATAAATATCATGAAACCTTGAATGTGAATCTAGTTTAGAACTAACGAAGACACGACTTCTCTAGTTAAAACTACGATTGCCAAATACAGGGTTGACCAAATGTCACCTGACAATAAATCAAAACCATTTAATTCCTAGATATATTTATGTTTAACAATTGAATGAATTTAATAAAAGCATCTAAATATGAAATATCATGAAAATTTTTCAAACTAAGTACTTTCTTGAGCGACATATCTTTCCATTCGAGTCAATACAGAATTACAGATCATATTTATGGATTTTTGATTTACTGTTGGGTGACCTCTGGTCAGCTCTGTACAAAGTAACGAAACAAATTGTCTTAACGGATTTAAGGCCATGAGTTGGGAATAAGTGCCAGGGTATATCCATAAAAAATAAATCAGCTGAAATCCAATAAAATTAAAAGTATGATATAATAATGAAGATATTATTAGTGATGTTAAGTGAATTCAAATTCATAATGGACGCTTAAATAGGGAATGTCTGATTAGATAATGGAGGAACTGTCTGAATATTTTGAACACCTCGTGAGGCAGTTCCACGTATCTGTTAGTTATTGCCTAGATTCTACAAATATGCTAACACGACCTTGGACAATTCTCAAAGCTTATCAGGCTGGAGAATTTATGTACTTGAAATTCTGTTGGGAATATGAATATAAATTCGTGATCTGCACGTTAGTAGCCCCGGTAATTCAAACAGTCCGGCAATATAAATAGTCAAAGACTCGCTTGCTGGAAACTTGATACGTGTTTAGCGACACGCATAAACGTCTCGTCATACCAAACATAAGGCAGCATATTATTTACATTATTTACATTCGACGGATATTTGTCCTCATCTTGTTTGTTGTTCACACAGCGTTTCGACTGATATACCCTCCAGCCTTCTTCAGGTGTCTTGGTGAAATTTTGAACCTGGGTTCTCATTCCTATGGTATTTTTTATGTTGTTGTTGTTTTTGTTATTATTATTATTATTATTATTATTATTATTATTATTATTATTATTATTATTATTATTATTATTCAGGTCACTGCCTGGAATCGAACTCGGAATCTTGGGTTTAGTAGCCGGCGCTTTTAACCACAATGTCATATGCCCGTGGTGCAAAACCTGACTTATTTTATTCTTCGTCTGAAATATTCTCAACTTTACCAGAACTTGTATATTTAGTTGTTCTGACACTGCTGTAGTAATTTCTTAAACCTGTTAACTTTCCTTCTTTAAAATCAACGGCAGATGATATCCGTCAATTGTAAATAATGTAAATAATGTAATGACGTACGTAATTCCTGATCTCTTAAATATAGAACTGTATAAGGCTGCATATATGATAGCCTATTTAAACACCCGAATTTTTCGACTTACTCCAATTTATACCCAAGATTATGAAATTAGCTAACCCAAAATATATTCCTCATAATTATATCCACTGCTAGTTTTCATAAATAAAACATCTGTATCCATGTTCAAATTTTGTTTCTAACATAATTCGAGCGATAACAGTTTAAATTTGTCCTCTTCAGATTATATCCTTCTGTGATTTCTTTCAAAACAGTACGGTGGAAGAGTAATGCACTGAACTTAACATTCTACAACTGATAAGCTACGCTACCAAATTTAGAAATTGAAGATTGATTTAAACTTAACAATCGAGAAGAAAGAAATAGTAAAATTCTAACTTGTTTTAGAGAAGGAAAGTTAAGAGATCTGAGAAATTACTACACCAGTGTCAGAACAACTAATTATACAAGCTCTGGTAAAGTTGAGATTATTTCAACCGAAGAATAAAATAAGTCAGTTTGTCATCATTCAAATAATATTGAATAAAGAAATTTTGCAACAGCCTTCTATATTATTGCGAAGGGAATGCAATTATGATGCAAAATGTAAACGAAAATATGGTTGGGTAAAACGATATGAATGCATTAAGAAGTATTTTTTTAAGAGATTAAAACGTTTTAAATTACGGTAGTTTAGACAGACCCCTGAGTTAAATACGGAACTCTCAATCGCTGGTTACTAAAAGTGTATGTGGATAATTATAATTAGGCGTATATACTGGTGCATAAAATAGGAGTGCTCAGTTCAATCCCGATTATAATCAGCGGAAGATACTTATTTTGGGATATGTTACTCTAACTTTATTTA
Organism: Octopus sinensis; assembly: GCF_006345805.1. Taxonomy (NCBI): domain Eukaryota; kingdom Metazoa; phylum Mollusca; class Cephalopoda; order Octopoda; family Octopodidae; genus Octopus; species Octopus sinensis. The sequence continues at coordinate 119,291,275 of NC_042997.1, read as the reverse complement.
AGGTTACTTACGACAGCCATCATCAACGGCAGATGACATCTGGAAATGTGCAGAAAAAGGAAATTTAGAAGCATCTGTTAGTTTTTAATAAAGACTTATTCTTAGAAAATGTTTTGTCGCTGGAGCCATAATAATGGGAGTTGGAGTCTTTGAAATATCCCAAACCCGATGTGGGTCAGGACAGTGCCGTGTTAGTATGAGTGGACTATAATATTGTGCTGGTGTCGCGCATTGCCGGAAGTGAAGTGGAAGACAACGTACTCGAACTGTTGCAGGACGAAAAAAGAATGATAAAATCACTGGAACATTCAGAACTTTTAGAAGCTTATTCACGCCAGTCAGTGGAGGTTTATTGTTCCTTACGTTGCTCAGGTCATCCTATATTAGTTTGCTAAATATTAAATGGTATTTTTGAGACAGCTCCCAATGTTTCACTTCACTCGAAGCTCCCATTCGAAGTGTATGAAAGACCAGTTTTAGTCTCACTGACGTTTCTAGAAAGAATAGTCGACAGATGAGAACACAGTTTTCATGTCAAACTGAGACGAATTGTGCTTATACAATATACCGAAGATAGAAAATTACGCTAAAATTTAAAATAAGCACATGAATTGTAGTTATAAATTGCCTTGTATAAATAAATTAATTTAATGTTTTGAAGTGCTGTAATTTTTGTGAACATGTAATGAAAAATATATTTTGTCTGAAAATAGAAACACATGTGTTACTACTACATCCATAAATTCTTGATATCTTAAAACTAATCTTGATATTTTAAAACATTTTTCAAACAATTCTGCTAACAATAGAGCTATTTTTAACATAAGTGTAGAAAGATACATCTTCAAATATAATGTTGAACAACATTGATAAATACTATTTGAATACATCTGATTAACGCCTAACTGTGCGTTGGCAACCTCTGGTTAACTTTATGGATTAAAAGAGAGGTCTACCAGAAGAGAGAAGCCAGTTATTGCTTGAAAGCATTTCGCTATATATCATGGAAGAATAAGTTGATTTTCCTGCAAATAAATTAAAGGGTTTCGTTGGAGGAATTTAATAGTCCTAACGTTGAGAACTGCAACTGGAGTGAGGCTAATCCCCGTGTCTATAATTTAGCAATGTTAAAGATCACTTTCGGCTTTTGACAGAAGAGAAAGCTACTTCAACACCGAAAATGTATGATCTAGCAACGACCAGATATCAAAGAATAAATACGAAAGAATAACACTTGGATACAGATATACATACACAAATGCCAAAGGTCTTCTCCTATAGCCCCAGGACGACCACAGCCTTGTTAGCATTGGGAAGACGAAAAAGGAAAGAAGCCAGTTATAGGAGTGTGCGTGTGTGTGTCTGTATGCACGTACCTTTGTGCGTGTGTGCATGTGTGTTTGAACTTAACATCCTCCATGGCTTGAGAAACGGTGTAGGTATCTTAGGTCCTCGTAACTTAGCGAGTCGGCAAAAAGACACCGTTAGAATAAGAACCAGGTGTAAAATAATACGTACCAGGGTCGATTTTTTCGATTAGAACTTTCCCAGCAGAGCCCCATAATAACTGCAGTCTCATGACTGGGAAAAGGTAACAAATTGATACTTGGGACATACACACACTCACACTCACACACACGCACACACATGTGCATTCATATGCAATATGTTTATATACGTACATAACTATAAATATACACCGATGCATCTACGTATGTATATTAAGGTATATAATTTCATATGTATAAATATATATATATATATATATATATATATATATATATATATATATATATATATATATATATATATACACTACAACTACTATGGCAATCCCTCAAGGTCGAGGATGATGGTCTTCGCGCAAATTTATTGGTGAGTCCGCAGGTGACTGATAAGACCAATTCTTGCTCGAAAAGATCGGTCACAGTGCGGACATCTAGTGCCGGAAGGGAGAGTCGCACGTGGTTGTTGGTGGCGCTCCTTCCGTCGTCGTCTTTTCTCCTCCAGCTCTGCAGACCTTTTCGACTCGAATTTCGCCGTTCCCTCATGGATGGTGGTTTTCCAGAGTGGTCTGTTTTTTGCCGTTTCCTCCCAGTTGGTGAAGTCAATGTCACACTTTTTGAGGTTCGATTTCAGGGAGTCCTTGTAGCGTTTCATCTGGCCTCCTTTTGTACGCTTGCCGTCTTTGAGTTGGGAGTAGAAGATCTGTTTGGGAAGTCGTTCGTCAGTCATTCTAACCACGTGGCCGCTCCATCTTAGTTGGCCTTTGATGACATAGACTTTGATGCTGGTCATTTTTGCTTCTTGTAACACGCTGACGTTAGTTCTTCTGTCTTCCCAGCTGATGTTGAGGATCTTCCGAAGACAGCGTTGGTGAAATTTCTCGAGCGTTTTCAAGTGGTGACTATACGGGGTCCAGGTTTCGGATGCGTAAAGGAGGGTTGGAATAATGACTGCCCTGTACACCATGAGTTTGGTTTCGGTTCGGATGTCCCGATCAGCAAAAACTCTTGTTCGAAGCTTGGCGAAAGCTGTTCCTGCACACTTCAGACGGTGTTGGATTTCATCGCTGAGGTCTACCTTTGCTGACAGATGGCTCCCAAGGTAGCAGAAGTGGTTCACATTTTCCAGTGGATTTCCTTCGAGTTGAATCGATGGCGGGTCGTCAACAAGGGCATTGGGGGGAGGTTTGTAGAGTAAGCGAGTCTTCTTGATGTTGATTCTCAGTCCAAGTTTAGTATATGCATGATGAAAAGCATTTAGGATCTGTTGGCGGTGATCCTCTCTGTGAGCTGCTACACTACTGTCGTCGGCATATTGGAAATCTAGCAAGCTTCGCACCATTGTCTTTGACGTACTTTTGAGGCGAGCGAGGTTGAAAAGCTTGCCGTCCATTCTGTACGAGATCTCGATGCCAGGTGGAAGGTCATCTCGTATGATGTGCAACACTGTCGCGATAAAGATGGTAAAGAGAGTTGGCGCTATCACGCAGCCTTGCTTCACTCCGGAGGTGACTTTAAAGGGCTCAGAACTGCCTCCGTCGGTCTGGACTCTGGCGTGCATATTGTCGTGGAGGAGTTTGAGGATCCGGATGAACTTATCTGGGCATCCATCCTGGGCGAGAATATCCCAGAGGAGCTCTCGCGAGACACGATCAAAGGCTTTGGATAGGTCGATAAAGGCCAAGTAGAGCGGTTGGTGTTGCTCACGACATTTTTCTTGTGGCTGTCGCAGCGTGAAGATCATGTCGGTTGTGCTTCGTGATGGCCTAAAGCCGTTCTGAGTCTCAGACAGCGTTCTGAGACGGTTGTTCAGGATGCGTGCAAGAATCTTCCCCTGAAAAGCAACACCGAAATAGGAGACAGATGAAGAGAACACTTCGATGACCTCCTCAATCACAAAGCTACCATCGACAAAAGCATACTTGATATGATCCCTAAAGAGGCCAAAGATTACTCTCTCGCTCAAATTCCATCCCTCGAAGAGGCAAAAATTGCTATCACAGCGATGAAGAACAACAAAGCCGCGGGTCCGGACGGAATCCCAGCTGAGATCTACACACTGGGAGGTGATCTTGTCCAACACCAGCTCCACCAACTCTTGGTCAAAATCTGGACAAATGAAGTTGTACCATCCGACTTCAGGGATGCAAACATCATTAACATTTACAAACGAAAGGGCGATCGTTCTGAATGTGGAAATTACCGGGGTATTTCCTTATTGGCAACTGCTGGGAAGATTCTTGCACGCATGTATATATATATACATACACACATATATATATATATATATATATATATACACACATATATATATATATACATATATATATATATATATATATATATATAATATATATATATATATATATATATATATATATGTATATATTTATATATATGTGTATATATATATATATAATATATATATATATATATATGTATATATATATATATATATATATATATATATATATATATATGTATATATTTATATATATGTGTATATATATATATATATATATATATAATATATATATATATATTATATATATATATATATATATATATATAAATAAATATATATACATATATATATATGTTTGATTTTGATTTTGATTTTTCCATTTTCACTTAATGAGCTGTGGCCATGCTGGGGCACCGCCATTTGGTTTGCTACACGATTTTACCTCACGGATGCTTTTTAGCAAACGCCATCTGATGCATGAGGGAGTTCGATGCAGCTGCCCTCATCTGCACCTCCTGCCGTGAAGTTGGTTCATCCGGGACACCTGACAGGAAGAGATCCAGTCCTACTTTAAAGACATCCGCATCTACACCGTGCAGGTCCCTCAGGTTCTTCGGGAGGATATTGAAGAGCTGTGGGCCTCTGAAGCCCAGGCTATCACAATATCTTGTCCTACATCTTGATGGCAAATTTGGAGTCCTTGGTACTACGAAGTGGCGTCCGGTTCTGGCATTTGTGTGACTCTCGATGCCAAAGTCTGGGACAAGTCCTTCCAGGATCTTCCAGATATATATTATGGCATATCTTTCTCGCCTACGCTCCAGGGAATAGAGCTTTAATCTCTTGAGTCTTTCTCAGTAGCTCATATGCTGCACAGAGGCTATTTTCTTCGTGTAGCTTCGTTGGATCGCCTCAAGTTCTGTGATCAACTTGACACTGGATGGTGACCATAGCTGAGAGCAATAGTC
>NC_042997.1:119249057-119281557 GCF_006345805.1 Octopus sinensis | reverse complement strand
TTCCAAGGAACGTTAACCGGGAAGATAGTTTTTGTGTGGCAGATCCACAGGGGATGTAAACACTGAAGATGTACCGAAAACAGATTCCATCACATGTCAGGGGGAGAAAGTAGCTAATAGCTACCGCTAGCTAGACCACTAAGTCTGTAGTTGGGGTGGTTGCTCTGTGAGTGTAGCGCCTAGAAAACGAATAGCTTGGACAAGGTTCAGGGAGCTCCTACTTCTGCTGGCAACTAAGGGCCTCTCGCTCTGAATGAAATGTAAAATGTACGATGCATGTGTGCGAACTACCATGCTACACGGCAGTCAAACATACGCTATGGCTGCTGAGGACATGCGTAAGCTTGAAAGAAATGAAGCTAGCATGATACGCTGGATGTGCAATGTCAGTTCCATACTCGACATAGTGCAAGCGCCCTAAAAGAATAGTATAACAGCGGCCCGTAGAATGCATGAGTCCGCTTTAGGGATTATCTCAGATCCGGATTTCTGGCTTTCTATCAAAATATGCTCTGCCTCGTCAGTGAGATATACACAGATAGTACATAATTACAAATATATATGTATGTATATATATATATATAATATATATATATATATATATATATATATATATATATATATATATACATCATACGGATACTTATATATACGCAAGTATACATACAGATATATGTACGTATATAGACGGCCGGTTTAACTGCCCGTCTAACCTCCAGGTGCTATATAGTCAAACTACCTCCGCGGAATATATAAAGTGTTTTAGATTCAAGCTTTGACTGCTATCTCAAGCATGGTGATATCTCTTAGATAACCATAATCATAATTATATATACATATAATTTTGTCAGCACGGTATTTTGTCAGGGACGAGGTCGCGGTCTCAAAGCGACGAGGATATTTTGGCAAATTAAATTTAAACGTTGAAGTGAATCTAACGTTTTTTTTATAAATTGATAATTAATACCTTCCACGCTGAAATTGCGTGTATATATATATATATATATATATATATATATAAATATATACTACTTAAAACTATTTACTCAAATTAGGCTTGGACATATGCATATGTCAGTAATGGACTTATTACATGTTCATAAATGTAAACCCTTATCATCTCTTCAACAATAGCATTTGCAGAAGAAATTATGGGCTTTTATTATATGAGTTTATAAATTCACTACTGGAATATGTGTACAATTTCAATAAATCATTTTGAATATTAAATTACTGAATGGAATTTTTATAACGTGTACTCTTTAAGTGGTAAGGAAAGGTCTTATTCATAATTTACTTGGATTCACTATTGAAATTGCAAGTTATTGTTGTCTGTGTCTGCAAGGATTTTCATATAACTTCTCATCGTAATTTATATTGTACTACAATAATAATAATAATAATAATAATAATAATAATAATACTAATAATAATAATAATAGAAGAAGAAAAAGAAGACGAAGAAGAAGAACAACAACAACAACAAGAAAAAGAAGAAGAGTGATAATGACAATGATGATGATGATGGTGATGATGATGGTGATGATGATGATGATGATGATGATGATGATGATGATGATGATGATGATGGTGATGATGATGATGATGATGATGATGATGATGATGATGATGATGATGAAAGGGATTTTTTCTGATTTAAAAACTGGGGAAGATGGAACTCCTTAATCACAATGATGACAACGTGTCGGCGTCCAACGGTTCCATGTTTCGGATAAAGACAAATGAAGCGCGAATTGTGTCCTACCGCCCAAGCAATGTTTGGATGAGGATACGGAACTAACCGACATTCACAGATCTTCTAGTGAGAGTGATTAACATAGACCCTAACACTCACAAATGTAGCAAGGGCTCTCCAGTCTTTGTTGACAGTCTTGCTAGAGTTGGTATCTCGATAAAAATTCTGCTTTGTGGCTAACCTAAAAACACAAACCTCAGTTTTGAGTGTTTATATCTAATACAAATAATGGTGTATATAATCTAATCAAATAATGGTGTGAGTGAAGCTGGAGTCCAAGGTGAAATCATTTCGCCCGGCAAGTGTCCTGTGGTCCAGCAACGCGAGAACACTCGTCATCCAGAGACTGCTTATAACCAGAGTCAGAGGCAGAGAAAAAGATGAGACAAGGAAGCAGATTAAATTGTAATTGAATGCTGTATCAGAAATGAATTCAGTACGAGGCGATTCCGACAACGCATGAAAGCAAAATGGAATGAATTCGGACTTTTCAAGATAACCGAGCAACTGTAAGCCGACCTGGCTGAGCAATAAGTACAAAAGTGTAGATAACGGACATGGTAGTTGAAAATATTAAAAGGAAAATAGAAACTAGTGATAGTATTTCACCAGCAAATAACGTGCCTACTGAGAAATGAATGACGTCAGGGAAGAGGTAGAATAAAGTGTAAATGCAAATACAGTCTCAGCAAATGAAGCAGAAACAATTGGAGAAGCTATATCACAAGAATACAAAGGTAATCATCAAGGCATAGTGAGGATGATGTGCCGATATATTAGAGAAGACCAGGATCAAACATCACCTCATCTAAGTTAGATTGATCGACGCAAGCTCAAAACTGAAATAGAAAGGATAGATTCTGTCCTTTCACTACTTCAGACGAGAAATATAACTGAAACTAACAACAATTATTTGGGCTGCAGCGATGGTTGCTGCAGATAGATTTGGATACAACAGAAGAGAACAATGGGAACAAAGAGACCAAAAAGAACCGTTCTGGCATTGAGGAATATGTGAAAATCAAACGAAGTTAAAAAGGCATTTAAGACAAGTTGATAGATCGAAAAGAGAGAAATTGCACAAGGAAAGAATATAACCGGAGAGAACATAAAGAATAAGAGATAAAGAGTATAATGTGATTTTGGAGAATTGAAACAAAGATTAGCTGCAATGAAGGCAAAAGTGGAAATACATGACAATAGAAAAAGACACTTCAGGCAAAACAGAGTGTTTGAAGCAAACCAGAAAAAAAAAACGGTTTCAGGTAACAATGATACCAGATTCAGACGAAAGCATGTCATTCTGGGAAGGAATCTGTGACCAACATGTGAAGCATCATAATGAAGCGGGCTAGACCCCATGGAGTCCAAGAAACGTTAATAAACATAGAAGGCCAAGACAACATAAAAATAATTACAGAAATGATAAAAATACAATTAAGGAAACTCCCAAATTGGAAGAGCAGAAGACAAATTGGAGTCCAAAGTTATAGGATGGAGAACCTGAGAGGGATCCATGAAAGGATAGCAAAAAGCGAGATGAGTGCTTGCAAGAAGGCGCAGTACTAAGCTGAAGGGGAAAGGGAAATGCATGTGCTGAGGATCACGAAAAGGGTAATATTGCATCCAGCTTTCGACCAATAGCGTGTCTTTCACTAATGCATAAGCTCTTGCTAGGTGCTCTAGCGGGTGAACTACATGTATACTTAGAGTAACGTGGGCTGCTACATGTTAAACAGAAAGAGTGGCGAAAGAGAAGCTAGAGAAGCGACGATCAGCGGTTAACTGATAATCTAATTGTCATAAACTGCAAGAGAAGACACACAAACACGAGCATGGAATGGATTGACTATCGTAAAGCAAACAATATGATACCACATCCCTGGAAAACAAAAACTATGGAAATGTATGGAGTAGCGGAAAATAAGATGTCTTATTTAGAATCGTATGAAGTATTGGAGAACTGAACTGACAGCAGGATATCAGGTATCAGGCGAGGTGAAGATCAAGAGAGCAATCTTCCAGGAGACGGTGTATCCCCACTCATCTTTGTGTTCGGAAGGATCCCCTTAAGTAAATTATTACAGAAGATATGGATGACACGCATGCAGTCGCAGTAGTTTACTATGGCACCGGAATCATGGAGTGGAAAAAGAAGGGAGGAAAGGAGTTGGACAGGAAGGCAAGAAATCTCCTTCTGAAGCATGGAACTAATCGTCCACGTTCAGACATTGATCCCATATACAGTAAGAGTGAAATTGGAGAAATGGGACTATTAAGTATGGAAGACTGTGTACGTATCCAACTTGGGAGCTTAATGAGTTACCTATCCCAAGGAAACGAAACCATGGTAGTGTTAGTTAGGAATGAGGGAGTATTGAAATCAGAGAAAAAGGGAGAAACAAAGGAAGAAGTTCAAAAGAAAGAAGTTCAAAAAGGACATGAAGCATTACGCAACAAGGGACTACCCACTCAATTCCATCTGCCCAAGCTTTGGCTACGAATCAGAGGGTCAACCATTAAAGCGGGGATGTCTCTACTGCATTGCATCTGTAATAGAGTGGAGGAAACTATCCAATCTCGGGGACGAAAGCCCTAGACTTGCCCGCTTCAAATTGTGGTGACATGGTGAGTTAGCGAAACCGCTACTTTGGAAACTGTATGAAAAGTGGGGACTAGGGAGAGGCAATACGTAGCATAAGCACAAACCGTAGAGAGTGGCAGAGTCGGGGAACCAGCAAAATCCTGTTAGATTTGTCCATCTAAACAGATCAGGTGCTAGAGCATAACTGACCGGACCTAGTGGTCATCGACAAGATGCATGACGTGCTATATGGTTACGGGCTAACACTCACAACGCCCGGTCTGGGAATCGAAACCACGATCCTACGACCGCGTGTCCGCTGTCCTAACTACTGGGCCATTGCGTCTCCACTACTACTGGATAATACAGGGTGAAATGAGAAGGTGGATGAGCTTTATACTGTGCTCTACTACACTCTTAACAGAATTAACATACACACATACACACATATGTTACGAAGTCTTTCTGAATCCTTTTGTCTTTATACCACTCAGAACATGTTAATATTTATATATTGATATTATAGATATTTGTGTTCAAGCATGGCCAAATACAAAGCTTAATATATGTTATTAGACTTTCATTGAATATGACGGACGAATAAGCGATAAACCTAAAAATATATCCTCTGCCCAACATCTGAACTTGTAATTTCTAATTTGATTTTGTATCCAAATTTATGAATATTTTATAATCGAAAAAGTCTAGAACGATATAAATTGAGTTCAATTTAGCTTCTGTTAATAATTATAGGTTTCAGAAGTTTCTTTTAACAACTTGTTGCCAAAGTTTCTCTGTCTGGTGAAATTAAATTGGCGAAGGCACAAAATGTTCTGATGTTTGGCTGTCAAAACTCTACCAGGATTTAGTAATATCAACTTATAAAGAGCAAATGATGTATATTTATTCTAAAGCGGCTACTGAATGTAGGTATTATGATAATACTTTACTTCAAATATATATGTAAAATTCATCGGCTTTGTAGGTAGTATTCAACATTTCAGATGCCGTTTACAAATAGAGTATTCCAAAAAAAAAATATAGTAATGGATGAAAAATTATTAATAGATGTTATGTATCGACATTTTCCTAAATTTAAAAACAAGCTTTAAAAAGAAGCGAGATATGAGGAAATAATGACATACACGGGGTTCGGTACTCTATCAGAGTTAACAGTGATTTCGTTTCAAATGATATTCTCTTCATGTCGAACTGAAAATAATGTACTGGTCGACCTTTATTCCTTCCTACCGAACTTATGGAAATCAATATCATTAAGATTTGTAGCAAACTTTTATCGTCTCCAGAACGTTCTTAAAATCAATAATGACCGAACTAAACAAACACAACGGTAAGTAGAATAGGATTATGGTTGTCTATATAATAACATATAATTTCATTCCTATAGGTTGTGAGTTATAGCTAAAATAACCACCTTGTTCATTATGATTATGTTAAAATATGAGAAAATGGCCGAAGATCTTCGAAGTTATCTAATTTTGATCGAGTTACAGTTATTGATTGTAGATTTAAATATATACGGGTAGAGGGTTGGAGGAGATGTAAGAAAATACATTTTCTCAAATGTAACGAATTTACATAATGCACGACATCCGTTATGAATAATATAAATATCTTAAACTTTAAAATATATCCTATCACTACAGAAGAGAGCATTCATTATTTACTATTCAATTATTCCAGAAGCTATGTTCACACAAGACTGCGTGAAATGATATTTGTAAAACAATTTATGGTTTAAGGATACATAGGGTTTAGAATTGTGTACTTCTACATGTTCAGCTTTTGAACTGATTGTGATTCATCATATTGATTCGATGTTCCCTTTATCTTAATGTTTATATGATTGCTGCATTTGCATGTTGAGTAGTAGAAACTTGCTGCTGCGTTGCTGCTAGTGTTCAAAGCGTATTAGAAAACTGAACTCATATCTTATTCCTGGTCTTCATCCCGATTACTAGAGAAGTGGCATTGAGGGGGAAGATACACTCAATATCAGATTAAGGAGGTAGACTTCATGTGGAAGAAAACACACAGTCCTAACCGCGGGAATGGGCTCTATGGCTGTAAGTACATATACTGATTCCAGAGGCTTTAATCAGCACCAGCGATGACCACCAATGACCACCATAAAAAGCAGATGCGGCGAAGAACGTCTGATGAAGGATCTTGACCCGGAAGTGCTCACCTAACAAAAAGTGACAAGGCTATCACATGTTACCCACCACATCGAGGTTCTAGCTTTCTGTCTCTTTATTCAGTTACAGTATTTCATTCTACTCCTTTACCTTTTTAACCTGTCCTGATAACTGCGCTACGCTGTTTTCTTACTATACTACACCGTAAGTATGTTGCGATACACTAGCACATTATGAAAACAAAACAATGAGAGGTTAAACATATGTATTGATCTGAACAATTGTACTCTAGTGCTGATAGGTCACGTGCATAGTTGAAGATGGGTCTGTTGTTTTCTATTGAAAATATCTCTATGCCGAATCATGATCCTTGTTTATTCTCAGTTATGATTCAATGCATTTCATTCTAACACCTTAATGCAATTGCATACATGCCATCTTTTTCCTCTACATCACATAATTCACTGATCCTTGTGCGTCAACGTATCTGATATCTATATATGGAATCTCTGCACCCGCTCTTCTCTGCTACTTGTCGATCTGAAACAGCAGGCAAATAACCTTCTATATACGTGATACAGTTATGAAACCAAACTAAATCTTCTCTGATAAGAAAAAGCATTAAATTGTCATGTATAAGATGCTTTTGTTCCCAGGTTTGTTCGATCAGGACGCACCTTGGGTTACAAAACATTTGTAAAAAATGCAACAAGACAATAAGTCTTGATAGTACTTCCACTCTTAAAACGCATGGCCAATAAACAAGGCATCTTATAATCGATCTACTTTACCCATAAAACTTTTATATACGTCTTTCTCTTCGGATTTCACTTAACACCATGATCAATTCTCATCGAATACATTCTTACATTTTTCATTTATGAACCATATTTTCAACATCTCTGTACTTATTCAACACTTGTTGACAGCTATGTCATTTGTAATTTTTTTTCCTACTTTCGGAATGACCACTATAAATGCTGTGTTAATTTCTCCAATAAAATTTGACAAATGATATATTTTTGATCCAGAGCAATAAAGCTGTCTTGATGTTCGTCCCTGTCATCAAGATTTCTGTTTGCAAACTCCGTACAATATTTCAAATTTAACAAGTACATTCACCCATTTGATCCAGCTGACTTGAAAACTACAGGTGGGATAAAGCAACTTCCAAGATGCTGCGATGGACATGATTTAGAGAAGAAATCTGCGCCGAAGAAAAACAAACAAGTTGCATTTAAGTGAATGTAATATTTGCCATGTGGAGGCGCGTGGCTTAGTGGTTAGGTTGTCAGCACCATGATCGTGAGATTGTGGTTTCGATTCCTGGACCGGGCGACGCGTTGTGTTCTTGAGCAAAACACTTCATTTCACGTTGCTCCAGTCCACTCAGCTGGCAAAAAAGAGTAACGTTGCGATGCACTGGCGTCCCCTCCAGCTGGGGAACACATTCGCCATAGAAACCGGGCCCATGAGCGTGGCTAGGCTTTAAAAAGGCATGTTTATTATTTATTTTTTAATATTTGCCAAACAAATAACTATTTTAGGAATGATAAATTGAGAAAACCACACCAAATTACGTTAGAAATATTTGATAACAAACTTGTAACTCCATATGTGTATGAATGTAGTGATAAGCACGATATATCTCATGAATATTTCTTGTTAAAGCGCATGCTAATGGCATTTCCATTTCTAGCAAAAAAATGTACAGATATCTAGGGTTCTCATGTTTAGTATCAATAAGGAAGATAAATTTTCCCACAATGAAGATGTTTACATTTCGGGCATGTCAACTAAATATTTCTTTCTTCTCGTATCTTCATCTAATGAAATTTATCAATTCCCTGCCACATAACTATGAATTATAATAGACGTTCAAAAATTTACCACCGACAATCTGAAATATATACATATATATATATATATATATGTGTGTGTGTGTGTGTGTGTGTGACTCTGTGCGTGCATTTCTGTGTGTGTGCGCACATGTGTGTATGTGTGAGTGGGTGGATGGGAGAGTGTATATATATATATATATATATATATATATATATATTATCATATGTGTGTGTGTGTGTGTATGCTTATATATGTATGCATATATATATATATATATATATACATTAACTATGACAAGAGCTTAAATAACAGTGTTATTGTGATTTATTACATTATCTTAAAGAATTACTATACTATTAGATTAACTTGAAGGAGCCTCTCATAACAGATTGCAAATAAGACAGTTCTATTGACCTTATAGTCACGGATCATTTGGCATTCAACTCCAGTCGCCATATTCCTACCAAAGGTTATGCATATGACCTGTTAACTAACATTTACACAACAAATCATTCATATGAACTCAAATTTCAACAACTAGCTTTGCATTCTACACATTTTATCACTGCTCTTTCGAAGCACACTTTGAGATATTATCCAAATATATCGCTGCGTTTCTCTCCAATATCTTTTCATCTTTTCATTCATCATTTCTGGCTAACTTATTTCAAGACTTATTCACAACACTATTTACATTGTCCGAAAAGAGTAATATTTTACTCTGCAAATGTGGCTATTTTAAGTTAGATTTATTCCATTCAAAATGAGATCAATGAAATGTAAGTGATTTTATTAACCAATTTACTTTAATCTTAAAAAAAAATATTTCAACTCTTGCGTATAATTGCTATGAAAACTGGAAAGCTTGCAATTGAGTAATCACACACATATAAATATAGACACGCGCGCACACACACACAGACACACCACACACACACATATTATATATATATATATATATATATATGTATATATAATATATATATATATATATTATATATATGTATATAATATATATATATATATATATATGTATATATATATATATATAATATATGTATATATATATATATATGTATATATATATTATATATTATATATATATATATATATAATATATATATATATGTATGTGTATATATATGTATGTATGTGTGTATTTTGATTATAGTTCCTTTTGCTTTCCGATGAGATTATTCTGGGAAGGCCTCAATCAATATTGTATTTGTTCGTATAGATGATTCCTTTAATAATTGCTTCGCAGTGTTATGCAACACTATAGAGAGTGGAAACAGAAACATTAAATGTGATGATACACGAGAAGTAATATTATATCAAAGAGAAAATTCAATATTTTAATAGCCTCGATGATAAATATCGTAAGGATAGGGGGAATGCAAATAAAGTGTATGTCCAATATTAGGATTATCCTACGATGCTGTTTCTACATAGAGAGAAGCACACTACATACTTTTACAATTGCAATCAAACTAAAATCATAACATTTAACGGAAACAGATCGATATATTAAGAAACCTATAAACAGAACCGCTAAAACATAAATGCTATCGAATATATATATAAATATTTGTGGTTCTAAGTATGGGAAATTGTAAGAAAGTTTACAAGACAGTACTAAACGGTTTGCAGTAATGTAATTATTTCCAAATTCTGAACAAGAGGTGGGCGTAGGAGTGACTGTGTGGTAAGTTGCTTGTTTACGAGCGACATGGTTCCGGGTTCAGTCCGACTGCGTGGGTTCTTGGGCAAGTGCCTTCTACTATAGCCTCGGGCCGACCAAAGCTTTGTGATTGGATTTGGTAGACGGAAATTGAAAGAAGCCCGTCGTATATATGTATATATATATATATGTATGTGTATATATATGTATGTATATATATATATATATATAATATATATATATATAATATATATATATATAATATATATATATATTATATGTATGTATGTATGTATGTGTATATATAACTTAGAATAACTTAGAAAGGTTTTTGGCCAGTATTGGCCCAGGCCATGTCTAACTTAATAGCACCACCTGGCGAAGTCTTTCAGTTCAGGATTTGGGCACCAAGGCCCATTCGAGCAGAGAGTTATTGTTTGCGGAGACATATCCGGGTGTGGGTGGTTTGTCCGGTACTGTTTGAAGGAATTTGTCCAAAGACTTCTTGAATTTTGTGTGGTCAGTTTCTTTTTTGACGTGTCCTGGTGTAATGTTGAAGAGAGCGGGTCCAATTGAGGTGAAATAGTTGTGCCGTATTGTCGTTATGTGATGCGATTTAGATTTTTGTTGTGGACGGATGGCATGTGGTCCAAGCCTTGGATGCATTTTGAAGGTGATGCCAACATCATTCGGACAGTGCTGATGGAATATTTTCCACATCATACAGATAATGTAGCGTTCACGGCGTGTTGAGTGAATACAATTTCAGCTTCTCTAGTCTACCCCAGTAGTCAAGGTCTGACATGCCATCTATCTTTTTTGTGATTGACCTTTGGGGAGCTTCAATTCTCATAATATTTTGTTTTGTGTAGGGAGACCACAGTGGACAGCAGTATTCAAGGTGGGGTCGGGCAAAAGTGGAGAAGAGAAGGATAATAGCGTGGGAATCTCTCGACTGGAAGGTTCTGAGAATCCAGGAACACATTCTGCGGGCCATGTCAACTTTGCTGCTTATATGTGTAGCCAGCTTATGTTGTTGTCCACTGTTACTCCCAGGTCTCTGATGTTGTTGGATGCCATGAGAATTTCTCCAGAAGGAGAGAGTATGGGAGTTTCAGAGCGTCCTCCCTTCCAAAGTGGATCAGTTCGAATTTGTCTTCATTTAGCAACATGTTATCTTTTCCGCCCATTGGACAACAGCCAGTAGGTCTGACTGAAGGTTTATTCGGTCATCCACGCCATTGATGACCTTCTGGAGCTTGGAATCATCAGCGAAGGTTCTGATGTTGCTGTGTTTGATGGTGTCAGTAATATCATTTATGTAGATGATGAAGAGAAGTGGGCCCAACACAGTGCCTTGTGGGACACCACTGCTGACTTTGGCTGGGCTGGATTTGACTCCTTCGACTACAACATGTTGGGTTCTGTTAGAGAGGAAGCACTTGATCCATTGCAGCAGCTTTCCAGTGACACCAATATTGGACAGCTTTCTCAGAAGGATCTTATGATCAACCCTGTCAAAGGCCTTGCTGAAATCAAGGTAGATGACATCAGTGTTGGAACCCTCTCCCAAGGCTCTCAAAATGTCATCAAAATGATGCAGTAGCTGCGTCAGGCAATCTCTCCCATTACGGAATCCATGCTGGTTGGGGTTCAGCATATTATGACTCTCAAGGAAGTGAGTCATACGCGATCTCAGCACCCTCTCAAATACCTTGATGATATGAGAGGTGAGTGAGATTGGACGGTAATTCACGGCAAGCGATTTGTTTCCTTTTTTGAAAACTGGGACAACAGACTGGGATAGAAGGTCTTCTGGTATATATCCAGCATCCAATGAGTTCCGCCACAGATTGGCTAGAGGGGGTGCAAGTTGGTTTTGACACATCTTCAAGACACAAGCAGGGAACCTATCGGGACCTACTGCTGAATTATGCTTCATTTCCTTTATTGCTGCTAAGACATCAGGAGCGCCAAATGTTATGTCCGATAAAGTGTATTGGGGAGTAACATCACTGATACAGCCCAGATCAGTCATATCAGGATTGCTGAAAACAGAGCAATATTGTTTCTGCAATATTTCTCCCATGGTTTTGGCATTGTCTTGAAGAGTACCATTTTCATCATCATCAGAGGGCCAACAGTAGAACCAGTGACTCTGTGTTTTTTTGCAAATGAAAAGAACACTTTGGGATTGAGTTTGATCTTCTCAATGGCCCAGGCCTCTTCAGCTCTTCGCTGACTATTGATGATAGACATCATGTTGTTTTGGAGTTTATGTTTTTTAATCTCTAGCGACGAGATGGCAGTCAGGTTGGTGTGTTGCTGTTGACAGTATTTCAGCATGTTGATCTTTTTGTTGATTCTTTTAATTTTCCTTATGAGAGATTTTCTATTTCTAGGGATTCGACACTTAGATTTGTTTGCAGATCTTAATGGGGTGTGTCTTGCACATATGTTCGTGATGGTGTCTACAAGTGACTGCCAGGACTTTTCGATGTTAGTGGGTGTGTATGTGTGCGTGAAGGACCAATCGACTTGTGCAAGATCATTATTGATCGCTTCCCAGTTTGCATTGTGGAAATCCATAGTGTCAAATGGATGAACAGGAGGGATGACATTTGTTTTGCATTTTGGCCAGTCAGATCACAGAGAACCATGTCATGGTCGGAGAGTAGGGTTTTCTCC
Organism: Octopus sinensis; assembly: GCF_006345805.1. NCBI lineage: Eukaryota > Metazoa > Mollusca > Cephalopoda > Octopoda > Octopodidae > Octopus > Octopus sinensis. The sequence goes on along the minus strand of NC_042997.1, from coordinate 119,268,847 downwards.
ACTGCAATATTGTGGATAGTATCAGTGTGATTGCTGAAAATTAAGTCTAAGACGTTTTTGTGACATCTCGTTGGTTCGAGTACCAGTTGGGACAAGAAGAAGTCATCCATGAAGTCAAGAAGCGATTCCACTGCCTCCCTGTCAGGGGTTGAGAGAGAAGAACCTGGCGGCAGACTGTTTGTAGACCAGTCAACCCCGGGAAGGTTGAAATCTCCCATCATTAAAATGTTGTCAGGTTGACACTGCTGAATGAAACACTTTATGCTGTTGAGGCATTCCTTGAAGCATGGTAGGGGCGTTTGGGGTGGTCTGTAGAGCCCAACTACTGTTAAGTTGTTGGTTTGACTGAATACAGCGACTGCTTCGCAGTATCCATTCGAAAATATGTTCATGGCTTCTGTTGAGAATGAATCATGGACATAAATGGCAGTCCCACCCTTTCTTCTGCCAACACGATCAGCACGAATGGTTTTGAAATTTTTAACTTTCACCTCGGCTTCCAAGTGGAGGTCACTAAGATGGGTTTCAGTGAGGACGAAGAAAGGGATGTGGTTTGGATGGGCCTCGACCCAGTCCTCCAGGAATCTTATCTTCCATTTTTGTGTATTGGTGGAAGGGCTGATGCCTTGGGCATTAAGCAGAAATGTTGAGGCGAGAGTGGATGGTTTTAATTGTTTTGGTGATTTGTTTATTTGATTGCTTTTTAATGGCATGTGTAGTGGGGTAATAGTGGTGGATGGCGGTGGGTGATAGCTCGGATGTTTTTTTCCAGTTCTTTTGCTAGATTCATTATAGCTAAAAAAGAGGAAGAAGAGGTGGTTTCCTGTCTAGGGAACCGCAGGTGACTGTGGCCGCGGCTATTTTTATGTGAGTGGTTATCTTTAAATGTCCGACGAGTCCCCGGGAGATGGGTAAAGGGGCAATCCCTGTGCAAGCACAATCTGTCTCGCTGGGAATAGCGGCAGATTTGGGGATTCCTTGTTTGAGATATTGGTGGTTGTGGTGATGTTGTATTATGGTGGTTGCTGTTGTAGTTTGTGGGGATAGAGCGTTTTGTTCCAGGTAAATGGGTGAATTTGCAGTCTCTATCAGTGCACAGTCTATGGCGAAGAGAATATCGGCAAATGATGGGGTTTCGAGTGGGTGTGTAGGTGCGTGTGTGTGTGTGAGCTGTGAAAGGTGTAGATGATAGTTTGTTGAAGTTTTGGCGACCTTTGTGACCTGTAGGAGGTAAATTCCTTGAGATAGCATTAGTAGTAGTAGCTGTAGTAGTAGTAGTAGTAGTAGGTAGAAGAGATGTTGACAGTGGTAATGATTGAGGAGGTCGATTCCAAGACAAAGATGTTTGTCGATATATAGTGGGAGTAGTACTAGTAGTAGTAAGCAGAGGAGATGGTGTTGACAATGATGATGATTGAGCTGCTGGGGCAGTGAAAGGAAGGGGTGGTGCTTCCTGCTGTGTGACCCTGATGACTGGGGGGTCAATCGTTTCATTTAGCAAATCGGCCATTGTAGATGAATCAAGGAGTGGTTCATCCTGTTGTTGTTGTTGAGGTTGTTGTTGTTGCCTCTGAGGTTGTTGCTGCTGAAGTTGTTGTTGTTGCTGTAGCTGTTGTTGTTGTTGTTGCTGCTGAGTTGTTGTTGTTGAGTTGTTGTTGTGTTGTTGCGCTGGTGATGCGTTCGAAGAGAAAACACATCTCAGTTTATCGAAGTGTTTATTTATTAATTTAAAAGCAACTTCGATTTGTTTTAATTTATTTTGGATCTGCTGTTCAGATCGAGTTTGCAAATGGTGAACTGTTCGTTGGCAATTTCGTTCAGACACGAAGCACCTATGCTCTCTGTTTCGGTAAGGCCATGCCATGTGTTGATAAGAACGTCGACTTCATTATCAGACCAGTTTTTGTTGGATTTTTGGGGGCTAGCCATTCTGGTTGATATGTTTTATTAAATTTATTTTGTTCGTTCGTTTTGTTGATTACTTTTAATTATTATTATTTTTTTTTTTTTTTAAGGAGAAGTATGTAGAATTGATTGTACAGAATGTTTGTTGTAATACTGAGAAGTTTGTATTTGAATTATGAGCTTGTAGTTTTTTATCTTTCTTTTCTTTTCTTTTTTTTTTTCCCCTCTTTTTCTAATTTTTAATGTGTGGGTGATCCTTTAGTTATCAGAAGGTGTTTGAAAATATTTGGTCGTTTGAAAATTATGAAAATAGTTTGTGGTTAAGGAAAAGTCTACTCACGAGTTGGGAAAAAGCGTGGTTTCAAATATACAGGAATATATGTGATGGTCAATTACGACGAATGTAGCTGTGAAGCTTGCTGCTGACCGGCGCAGAGAGGAGTAAAAACACGTCTTATCGTCTCAGCTTACAATGACTATATGTTTGCGTTTATGTGTTTGTCCCCCCAACATCGCTTGACAACCGATGCTGATGTGTTTACGTCCCGTAACCTAGCGGTTCGGTAAAAGGAGCCCGATAGGATAAGTACTAGGCTTATAATGAATAACTCCTGGGGTCGATTTGCTCGACTAAAGGCGGTGCTCCAGCATGACCTCAGTCAAATGACTGAAACAAGTAAAATAGTAAAATAGTAAATGAGTAAGTGTCTCATATGGTTCGAATTCGACTTCCGTTACTTTCTATTATTTGTGATAGGTCATTCGATTACAAATGTCAGTCAATGGACTACAAACTTGATTGCTGATAACATGGATGTCTCCATAAGAAATTACTCCCGTCTGGCAATTATCCTATCGGCCGTTGTTTATCAATTTCCAAAATGTCGATATATAATTGTGAACAACCTGAAAAATAATTAAAACAATTTTGCCGGTTTAAACATTAAAGGCACATGCGCTTTGTGACGGGTGTGTATAGACATATAATACCTATGTATGTGTATACGTGTCAGCATATACGTATGAGTGTATGTGTGTGTGTACCTGTGTGTGGTCTTGATACAGGGAAATTGAAGCAATGCAAAGACTGATCACAAGAAAAAATAGAAGATATGAGAGGTGATGGTTATCTGGATGGTTTCGAGAATCTAAAACTTCATTTTCTCCAACTCTGGCATGGGTGCATTATCATGTGCATGATATGGAAAATGTTTCAGCAACATTGCAGGAATCGTATTACCATAAACATAGACGGTGAGCTGGCAGAAACGTTAGCACGCCGGGCGAAATGCTTAGCGGTATTTCGTCTTCCGTTACGTTCTGAGTTCAAATTCCGCCGAGGTCGACTTTGCCTTTCATCGGGGTCGATTAAATAAGTACCAGTTACGCACTGGGGTTGATATAATCGACTTAATCAGTTGGTCTGTCCTTGTCTGCCTTCTCTGTGTTTAGCACCTTGTGGGAAGTAAAGAAATAGGTATTTCGTCTAGGTTCTGAGTTAAAATTCTACAGAGGTCGCATTTGCCTTTCATTCTTTCGGGGGTCGATAAATTAAGTAACAGTTGGAGACAAAAACGATCTCATAACGTTCGAACGGATCCTGGAAGAATATATTCAACGAACATCAAATTAACTTCTGACACCCGGCTACACCTCTGCGCACAATAACTCTCACCTCAAATGAGCTGTAGTGCCCAATAAATGATTGTAAAATAAAACTTAATTGAATGTCTTTTCGCGGTGACGCACTCATGTCCGTGTCATGGCTAAAGTCAGTTCTGCCCCAAACTCATTTATGTGTGTATATATATATATATCTTTTACTCTTTTCCTTGTTTCAGTCATGTGACTGAGGCCATGCTGGAGCACCGCTTTAGCCGAGCAAATCGACCCCAGGACTCATTCCTTGTAAGCCTAGTTCTCATTCTATCGGTCTTTTTGCCGAACCGCTAAGTTACGGCCACGTAAACACCAGCATCGGTTGTCAAGAGATTGGGGGAGGGGCAAACACAGACACACAAACATATACGCACATATACATATATATACATATATATGATGGGCTTCTTTCAGTCTCCGTCTACCAAATCCACTCACAAGGCTTTGGTCAGCCCGAGGCTCAAACAGAAGACATTTCTCTAATGTGCCATGCAGTTGGACTGAACCCGGAACCGTGTGGTTCTTAAGCAAGCTACTTACCACACAACCCCTCCTACGCCTATATATATATGTGTGTGTGTGTGTGTGTGTGTGTGTGTATATATATATGTATGTCTCTTCACTTTTTAATTAATATAAATCGTCCACTAAGTGGGGAGGCGGTTTCCAACAAAGATACAAGGCTCCATATTTGGGGAGTAGTTAACAGAAAAATTCACATTAGGAACTTGAGAAAAGTCTTGCATATTTTCACTGTTCCACTCACAGATTGGACTTGTAATTTACGAATTAACCTATCTGTTTTCCTTTTGAAAATCCCAGTTTATCCAGATTATCCTTTAAGCATTTAGTGCTCCAATCATTATTGGTATGAATATGAATTCATAGTTTGGATATTGAAGCGGGAGGTTTCGAAGCATGTGTCTATAGATATCCTATTTTTCTTTGATTTTCTTTGATAAAGAGATATTTTTATCTGTATGGCGGTCCACCTCTGTGATGGTACATACCTTTGTCCCTCTGTCCCAAATAATTTCTGCGTCTTCAATCCCAACGTCTGGCCTTCTGATTCCGATGATTGTAATCCCACGGGTTACTATGTTGGGGGCACGGTTGAGAAAACACAACCGCTTTGTCTGCAACACTATGGTCATTTTTGTGCGAAGATAAAAAACGTGTACGAGTATCTTCTCAGGGACACAATGAAGAATATATGCTGCTAGTTCCGAAGCCGTCTTGAGGCCGTGATGGAAGCTGAAGGCCGCTATTCTGAGTAAACTGTTATCTCTCAGACAAAATTCAGTTGATATTTTTAATTTTTTAAATAATTGTTAAGAGATATTGTGTTCTTGTCTTTTTATACAGATTTCAAATTTAAACACCCTACACATATACACACGTATATACAAGTTGTGATTCATAATATTTAAATACAGAAATGTAATTAAGTCTAAAGTATATGTGAGTTGAATTAGATTATATGGTAATTTATTTTTAAATTGCAACTATACACGTTGAATCAATCCTATATGTTTCAGGCAGTAATTGCATCTATTCTGAATGCAGTAACAGTAGTAGTAGTAGTAGCAGCAGCAGCAGCAGCAGCAGCAGCAGTAGTAGTAGTAGTAGTAGTAGTAGTAGCAGCAGCAGCAGTAGTTGTAGTAGTAGTAGTAGTAGTAGTAACAGTTGTCTCTCGTATTGTTGCAGCATATAAATATTTCTTTGTTCAGCGGATAATCATTGAAAGTAAAACAATGGATATCTCTTAGAATCACGTTCTTGTTTTAAATACGGAACTATTGCAATAAGTTAGCATCTATAACATTTATTTTGTCACGCATATCACGATTCCGATGAAACCAAAACTTTATTAAACTCTTTCAGAATATCTGTTAAAATCCCAAGTGACGACACATTGTATTAAGAAAGAAAGAACAATTTTCGCGCTCTCTGCAGTATTTAGTTTTAAAATGGCAACTTGTAATAACGATTCGTCGATATTTTAGTTTCATTTGTCGCTGTCATTCAGCATAATATACTGTAATTTTCAATAGAGGCAGTGATTAAATATCTGTCAGTGTACACTTCGTATTGTCATTTTCCGAACCAGAACCTTCACTATCCAGTAATTCCTTTTAAGAGATAAAGTGTCTGAGATTTAATTATCGAATGTATATTTCCCATCTTGAGACGGCAGTGAGCAAATTTAACGAAATCTGGCAACCTAGTTATTGACCACACAGTTGTTCGCTGGCTGGAATATGTTTCCGTCGTTATTGTTTAGCTGTCAATCTAAATCTAAGTTGTTGCAATCAGGAAAAAAAATCCGCTTGTTTTTTAAAGCGATGTATCTAATGCGTCCTGTGTTTTTTTAAAGATGACAAGCTGTGAGTTGAGCAAAATTTGATTAACTATATCTGGAAGTTAGTCCGATAAAGGAGAGTTCCTTCTCCATCTGCTTTCATATTTAAATGTACACGTTATGCATTTATATGCCTCCAGGTTATGTAAAGCTTATCACTCAAGTATGTAAATTCAATTTACTTTGCTCCTTTCAAAACTACAAAACATCGATGGGATTTTGTGCAAATATACGAAACATGTCATAATATAACGTAGATACGTTTCGACCTAGCACTGGTCCAGTCGATGCCTGACTTAATAGCACCACCTGATAGAATCTGTTGAGTCACTTTTAAGTTATGTTTTGTAGTATCGTGGCCCATTCATGTAGAGAGTTGTTGCTGATTGAGATGCCTCCAGCTATAGGTGGCTTAACTGTTATACCTTGAAGAATGTTGTCCAGATTTTTTATGTAGATGGTGGGATCTTGTTCTTCGATTTGTTTTGGGTCAATGTTAAGTAGAGTAGAGTCTGTTGAGAAAAAGAAAATGTGTTTTAGTGACTGTATGTGTTGTAATCCCGAATTGGTTATGGGGCGTATAGCAGGAGTCCTCAGCTCCGGATGCATTCTGAATCTAATGTTAAGGATGTTTTCCAATACTGGTGGTATATTTTCCACATAGTGCAAATGATGCAGTGCTCACGGCGACGCTAGAGATACTGAAGTTGTCTTCCTTAAATATTACAAGCTATGACATTATTCCAGAAAGTGATACGGATCCTAGAAACATGCTTATCTCAAATAAACAAGATATGTTTACAACATAAAGAGTTAAAAAATACATGCCTATCCGATGAGTTCAGTATTTTTTTAGGGCATGCTCTAAAAGACAAACATGTTCTATTAATTTAACCCTAAATCCTGTTATGTCTCTCTTAAAACACCACTTATGTTTGATGCAATGTGTTACGAAGACGAAAGAATGTTAAAGTTGTTTAATGAAACAGCGATGCTGCTCATATATGTAGGAAGAACATTTATGAGAATTAGAGGAATAATGTTTTTCTAAAACATTGAAATGTTTGGTTGTATCCACCGTATAATAATAAACCATCCGTACTAATTTTTATTGTGATGTTTTCCCTATGGTAGCATTTCTGTCATACAGTAATCCCTCGCCATATCCCAGTTCACCTATCACGGTTTATTATTTAAGCTTACGTCGATTCCACTGTAGTGTTGTTTTGCATTTGTAATAAAATAAATATATACAAATTATAAAAAAAAAAAATATATATATATATACAGTACAGTACTGTTTCTACTTCGCAGATTTTCACCTTTCGCAGTGGGAGTGGTTGGAACGTAACACCCACGATAGTCAAGGAATTACTTCATATTATTACAGAATCCGAGACGTGTGTATACTTTTATATTCTGGTAAGATTGAAGCATTGAATATTTGTCTTAATATTGATTTGGTACAACAGGAATTCCATAAAACCATAGTTCAAAGGTGGAAGGATTTACTCATATGTTTAGAAAAGGATCTGGGAAGTGAAATTTCATAAGCGTAACCAGTGAACTGTAGAAGTAAATATCCAGAATATCCAGATATTCTGGAGACATGAAATACCATTAGGATTCAATTACTGAAGTGTTATGAGGTTTGAATTTCAGTATCAGTGATATACTCTTTCTCATATAGTCTGCGATGGCTGTATGCTATCAAGGGAGATCCCAGAGATATCATCAGTTTTCAAATATAAGCCTCGCATCAGCTTTGTACAAGATTAACAAAACATTATCTGAAAGTTATTGTAACGCAGATTTAGGAACATATATTTCGCGAATCTCATCAGAAATCAACGATTTTAAACCATTGCAATTGTATTACTTTTTGTGAATTTCCATGAATATTTGCCTGTCCGAGAAGGAAAGTTAAATATTCTCCCTTGTTCATGGGTTGCATAAGCCTTTGTTCTTTTATAACAGAAAATTTTGCATTGACAATAAAGAATAATGTTCCCAAGCGCACATATTTTTATATGAATACATTTTTCTGGCCTGAGGTGTTTAGTTTGTTTATGGTTGATACTTGTTTGTCGGTGAAGAAAGGGGGAGCCAAGTACAATTCGCATTTGATCAGAGTTGTTAAAAGGTTATATTATGGGTAATTAATGTCACGAACTTCGACTGTCTGAAAATTATTACACTATGCGGTTCACCAGAGTATTAATGTTTTTTTCTGTCAAATTTACATGGTGTCTGTTTCAAGGAAGCTTCCGACTGAACTCCATTAACAACAGCATTTTTAAATCCTAATTTTAATCAGAGAAAGAAAGAGCGAGAGGGAGGTGTAAGATTCGGCTAAGAGTATTTCAGATAAATCAAATGACACATGAGGCTAGGGAATATTTTGATTTTGCGTTGTCTGGATTAATTGTAGGTGTTCGCCACTTCATCGTTGCGGATGAAACTGTGCAGCACATAAACAGTGGAAGTTTCGTTAAGAAATTTATCATGTGTGTAGAATACAAAGATCACCGTGACAAATTCTGTAAAATGTGGTGGAAGTTTAATGAGTGAAATGATAATAAAACCAGATATTGGAAATAACTCATAAGAACTCTTGAAGTAAAGGATCTGGCAATGCTACGCATTCATTATTTTTTAGGATATTGGTCAGTAAATCTTGCAGTTGTGGGTAACAGCATTCCACTTCAATTTTGTTGTCCATTTTCTAATGGAATTAATTTGGCTACAGTGTGAATAATGTAGTAACATAGCTGTGAGTAATTAATAGGAATAGAAATATTAATGTTCGGGAAGGTATTACAAAGCAAAAAAAAACCTTTACGCTACAGATGCCCTTACATCAAAATAAATACACAGTCTATCAATGTAATATAGGACTTATTTTTACAATTTCAATCATGGAGATGGGCATAAACAGGATGGTGATTAACAATCGATTCTACATAAGGTGCAAAAAGATACGAAACATTTAACGATCTGTTAAACATTAGTATCTTGAGTTAGGTTTCTCAACTGAGGTGAAGCAGAAATCAAAAAAACTACTTGAGACGGATTTTAGGTTTAGTCAATTTAAAAGGAAAGAGAACAAAGCAACTGTCAGCTGCGAAATAAATATCTGAAACTGTGAAGAGAAGTTCAAATGATCGTTATTATTTGCTACCCAACATAACTGAATGTGGATTCAATAGAGTAATTTCATGGAACAATCATTATTTCGATATTTGAGTTGACTTTTGTGATAAAAATGCAATCAGACTCCGAAACAGCTCTATGTTAAACAGTAGCAGAATACTTACTGCTGAGGATTAAGTTAAAATAAGGATTAAATGACACCAAACTTAGATAATTCTGAGAGATACGCAAGCTTAGGCACAGAAGCGCATTAAAAAGATTTGATGTAAAATAAAAGCAATCGCAAACGTGATGTAAGCTCGAACAGCATCTTCTATCGTACGGTACTAATGATGCTCACATCTTGAAAACATTTCTCATGAGTTAATACATACGTGCATATATCCTTTATATTACTCATAGCTGGGGCCTAGATTAGTGTCATTATTCCGTGTTAGAGTAGAGCTGCGAACAGTAGTGGCTGAGAAGTAGTTCCTAAAAACCCGGAACCAAGGTCTCACTATCGGGTACACTTTAAAATCACACCTAACAAACTCACACACATACACACACACACACACATACATACATACACACACATACATTCATACACACACATACATACATACATACATACATACATACATACATAATCACATACATACATACATACATACATACAGATTGATAGATATATAGATAGATAGATAGATAGATAGGATAGATAGATTGGTAGATAGATGAATAGATAGATAGATAGATAGATAGATAGATAGATAGATAGATATGTGTTCTTTATTAGCCACACAGGGCTGCACACAAACACAGACAACAAATACAAGGTAGAGCTTTTCTTTTGGGGGTAAAAAGGGGGTTGGTTTTCGATCAAAAGGGATCGTAAAAGGAAAGAAAGAGGACAAAAAAAGGGGAGGATTTTTGTAAAAAAAGGGGGGGAGAGGGGAAAAAACGGGGAGAGGAAAAAAAGTTGATCAATAGGGATCGTAATCACAGAAATGTCAATATGAAGTGTAAAGGGGAGGACAGGTGAGGTTTACCCGTGGAAGGAAAAGCCTACGGAAAAGACCACGGTAACCTCGGTCAATGAAGTCACATGTAATATTTCTTTTTTTTTGCAAATAAGCAACTCTCTGTATTAATTTTTACGGTTCGTAGAATCATAGTCAAGGTGGCTTCGTCATTCATACGTGCCATCCTTGCTACATTCATCCATCATTTTTTAAAACATTCACTAGACAAAACTTACCTCTCTACTCTCACTTTCCTCTTCAAGTGATACTTGATAGATAGATAGATACATAGATAGATAGATAGATAGATAGATAGATAGATAGATAGATAGATAGATAGATAGATAGATAGATAGATAGATAGGTAGGTAGGTAGGTAGGTAGGTAGGTAGATAGATAGATAGATAGATAGATAGATAGATAGATAGATAGATAGATAGATAAATAGATAGATAGATAAGTTTCTTTATTGGTCACACAGGGCTGCACACAGATGGGACAAGTTACAAGGTAGAGCTTTTCTTTTGGGGGATGAAAAAAAGGGGGTGGCGTAGGTTTTAGATCAAGAGGGATCGTAAAAGGGAAGAAAAGAACAAAAAAAAATGAAAAAAATAGAATAAAAAATAAAAGGAATAAAAAAAATAAAAAAGAAAAAGAAAAAAAGAAAGGGAAAAGGAACAAAAGAAAAGAGAAATGAAAAAAGAAGAAAAAGGGGAAAAAAAGGGCAGAGGAAAAAAGAAAAGAACGATCAATAGGGATCGTGTATCACCGTGTTATGATAATTATGGTGTAAAGGGAAAGCAAGTAAGGTTTATCCGTGGGAGAGAAAGCCTACGAAAAAGACCACGGTAACCTTGGTCAATATTGTTATGTTACCACATTTGTTTGCAAGTGGATAACCCTCTGTTTTCAATTTCTGGTTCATAGGATTATGCTCAAGGTGGCTTCGTCATTCATACGTGCCATCCTTGCTACATTCACCCATCTTTTTTTGAAACATTCGCTATATAAATTGCCTCTCTACTCTCACTTTCCTTTTCAAGTGGTACTTGAAGAAGTTGATGAGAGATTGACCGGAGAGAAAGTGTTTGTCTCCAATCCTTTCAGACGCGTCCACCAGATACATTCTTTCACCAATAGCCACAAGGATGATGAAAATAGCTCTTCCTTCCCGTTTGAAGGAAGGAGGCGTGACTATATTGACGATAGACTCAGCTGATAAACCGACTCGTTCCACAACGTGACAGCAGTTGTTCGACACAAGCCCACAGGTTCGGAAATTGTTGGACACTGCACGAGTGCGTGCAGAACGGTTTCGTCGCTCTGACCGCATCTCGGGCAGGTCGGCCCGTGTTTCTCGAGCAGTGTCTGTAGAGCTTATCCCGAACGTGTAGCGCTTCTCGTAACACTGCCAGGCAGGGATCTCTGGAAGTTGTCCATGGGCCTGGCCCGAAAGTCGTCCTGAACAGGCGGGTCAGGTACTCCTCGTCGTCGACGTCCAGGTTCGCCTCGAGCTCGTCGTCGTACCTCCCTCCACTAATCCCCTATAGAATGCTTTGGTGTGTTGAAGTCACTCAAGGTCGACCCAGGACGGCAGAGTTGCTTGAGAGCAACGCGACACTCGCGGTGCCAGAGAGAGAGAGATATATAAATGTCAAGACCGAAGAATTTATCCTTTCGACCAGGGGTGCCTAATTATTTCCGTGATATATAAGGCAGAGTTTACAAGGCAAAATGACAACATGACCGAAAATAAAATTTGCTCAGTGATTTGTGAGGGCGACTTCAAAAATTGCTATGCTGACTAGGTATCCTCATTCCGGCACAGGAATAAAAGTAAAAACCACTACAGTGGCTAGCGACGTATAGGGTTTTGAAATCTAACGCCATATCACATGCTATCAAGTAGGAAACATAAAAAAAACATAGATAAATAAAACTGAAAGATCACAGATCCTTTCCTCATGTAAGATGATCATCGTATTACTGAATTACAGATATGTAAGCATATTGACATATTCCTGTTGGCAAATTTTCAACCTTCCACGTTTTACTTCTAAGTTCTCGCATTTTTCTTGAATTTTCTCTTATCTCTAAGCTTATATATGTCATGTGCAAAGCTTGTAGATTGCTTAAAGGTACCAGACATGTTATTAAAGGATCTCTGTGTCGTTTGCATCGCACATGAATCTATTAGAAGCTCATAATATTTATAGTGTTCATTAGTGAATATTTATCTCTCACTAAATGGAGTACTTTTTGTCAATCTTTCTTCCACGAAAGATTGCACACACACACATATTTACATATGTATATATATATATATATATATATATATATATATATATATATATATATATACATTACATATATATATATATGTATATATATATATATATATATATATATACATTACATATATATATATATATGTATATATATATATATATATATATATATACATTACATATATATATATGTTATATATCTATATATATATATATATACATTACATATATATATATATGTTATATATATATATATATATATACATTACATATATATATATATATATATATATATATATACATTACATATATATATATATATATTATATACATTACATATAATATATATATATAGTATATTATATATAATACATTACATTATATATATATATATATATAATATATATACATAAGATGTATATTTATATATATATACATATATGTATTTATTACGTGTGTGTGTATTATATATACACATATGCATATGTACTGGAAAAGAGAAAGACAGAGGGCAATCAAGTACCACTCATGAATCGCGATCGATATAATCAAAGATGTCGATGATGACTCAGCCTGGCAACAGCGGACTAACTGAAACCAATGAATGAATGTGTGTCTGTGTGTGTCTGTTTGTGTGAGTATGACTGTGTCTTTCTTTTTCAATCTGCTTCTACCTATGTACGTATGTTTGTAATCAGGTATATGTATGCATAGGTAGAATTTTGTGTGGGACTGCTTAGGCCTGAGTTTAAAAAAGTATAACTAAAAGCACCATCTTTGAATATATAATTTCTTCATGTGATCTATTTTTAATCAAATATTAAGATGTCCTTCGGCTCTTAGGTCCCTGACAATTCAAGTAGATGACTTATTAATCACCTAGAAGGATGATCCGGTAGCATAAACAAAAACACGCACACATTCACACACACACAGATACACATACGCACAAACACAGAGAAACAATACATATATACACCACAGACACATATATATATCCGTACACACTGACACAAACACACATACACTGGTATATTTTCTGGCGTATTCTGTCAGTATCTTCATCTTTATGCATAAAATATAAACTGCTGTCCAACACAGTAATATATCAAGATCTAAGACAGGGAGGAGCGATTTGAGTAAATATTTCTTTCTATCTTTCTTTCTAAACCTCAGGAGATGTACACACGTATCTATCTATATGTTTGCCTTTATCCATCTATATATATACATATCTCAATACTACCATACACACACGCGCGCGCAAACACACACACGCACATACACAAACACATATATATATGTATATATATGATGATATGTATATATATATATATATATATATATATATATTATATATATGATTATATATATACATGTCGGGCAGTTGTGATAAATACTGAATTAAAATCATGAATCACGATTTTAATCAGGAGAAAGAAAGTATCATTCAATAATTTAAAACGACTTACTTATATACAACCAACTGTTTAAATGGATATGACCTATATATGCAAGAAAATTTGTCATGAGAACTTGTGTGAAACGTTTATTCAGAAATGAATTTAATTGTTTGTCATATTTTGCTCTAAGTTGAAAAAGTCGCAATGACTGAAACCGGTATTAAAATGTCCTTCATGATAAAACTATTTTAGCATTTTCTACCTTGTCTTATTTTCCTTGCATATATTATTATTATTATTGTTGTTGTTGTTGTTGTTGTTGTTGTTGTTGTTGTTGTTGTTATTATTATTATATTTATTAGTATTATTTTTGACCTGAGGAGTGACTATAGTTTTAAATTAAACTGTTTTTCGATTTAATTCAAATTTAATTTTAATTCGAATTTAAATTATAGCCATGAAGCGTATGTAGTCTTTTTACTTATTACATATCGTTTATTCCTTTTTGTACTTTTTGTGATCTACTTATGTTCTAAAATTTATTTTATTTCTTATTTATGATTTGGTTTATGTCTATAATTGTTTGAATTGCATAATAGTGTTTTTCCTCTAATTTATATATATTATAAATTCATATTGTGAAATTTGATTTAATTTTCCCTGTAAGCTGGAGTTATACTCCCTAATATTATATATAATATATTTAATAGATACGTTATATATATTTATACACTCACTCATATATGTATGTGTATATATATATATATATAATATATAGTATATATTATATATATACAATACATATATGCATGTACTATATATACTATATATAAACATATATATACATATGTATGTATGTATATATAGATGTATAATATATATATAGAGAGAGGAGAGAGGGAGAGAGAAAGGAGAGAGGGAGAGAGATATAGATAGATACAAAGTTAGTTAGATAGATAGATAGATAAATAGATAGATATAAAATTACATGCACATTTATTTCTCCCGTGATTATAAATTTTGCAAATACTGCTATCACTCTACCTGTATGGCTGCATTTCAATCAATATAAGAATATGCGTATGAGTGACTGTTTCTGTGTGTGTTTCTTGTGAGAGAGAGAGAGAGAGAGAGAAAGAGAAAGAGAGAGAGCGATAATTTGTGTGAGGGTGTGTGCTTTCTATTCCCCATCTGGAGACCTACAACTATGATCAGGTACTTTTACTTTAGCAAGAAGCATATGAAATAAGTACATGACAACTTGTCTATATATTAATGAAAATTCAATCACTTATCTGAATATTTGATAGAGGCCTAAGTCAATCTGGCACTCACTCTTTGTCTTTCACACACACAAGTCTGTATGTATCTATGTATATATGTATTTATGTATGTATGTATAATTGAAGACTAAAATTTAACTGCAAGCGTCCATGCCGTTCCAGTTTTTGAATTTTTTAAAAAATAGTTTATCATTTTTCAGAAACTATTCCTGCAAATATTATGATCGTACATTTAGCTTGCGATGCGTGACCATACTGCTGCACAGCCACATGTTTCACCTCTCTCTTCAACGTCTGGTCAGTTATTTTTTGTTCATGAAACGGCACAGGTAGTTTACACCGTACTATCGGCTCCTCACGTTTTTTCCTCCTCTTTGGACATGTTCCCCTATCAGACGAAGAGCAATCCTCGAAACGCTATAGCTACTCAGATATTTTAATCTAAAACTTTCTCTAAGAGTCAACATAATGTATTAACTGTTTACATGTATTTAAATTTTGTTGTTTGCACTTGTTTCTCTTTGTATTGGATATGCCTCTCTCACACCTTCTGTCTTTCTCTTTTTCTCTCTTAATATATAGAGGTATATATATATATATATATATATATATATATATATATACGTGTGTTTGAGTGCGTATATGTATATATATATATATAAATGTATGTATATGTATATACACATACACATACATATACACATATATAGAAGCTATTGTGTGAATAAGCAAACTAGACATGAATATATGAAGTATATTAAATACATCAAATACAAAATCTGTATACTTTTGAAAAGATCCATCTTACACAGCGTACAAATATTATAGAAAGTTAAAGTGGTGGAAGAATGGTATTACAAGTGCAGTGTCTGTTTTCGCGTGTACCGTGATCCATAATGATATTTGTAGATTTGCTCCATAAGAAAATGCGATGGTATGGAAATATTTAACATAGTATGAAACGTACCTCCGTTTTCAGAGAAAATTTTTTACATTTCAGACCTTAACGCAGCATAGTAAAGGACTCTCCACCTCATTTGAGTGATGAAGCCGTTAATCTTCTGTAGTTAGAGTTCCATGTAGGGATTCCTAGGTGGGATTGCGATATTCGTTGTTGACGTGTTTAACAAAGGTTCTACAAAGAATATATGATAACGACAACTGGGAGCAGTAGTCTAGCTGCCTGAGAACAAATGTCTTCCACATGATAAACATAACTTCTTGGTTTCTTGTAAAGTAAGACTTTGTATCCATCCTGCAAGTTACCTGCACTTTGCTGACATTTTTGTAATGTGCATATGAAATGATGCATCATTGCACATACTGTCACCCAAGCCTTTCACTGTCTGTGACTCTGGGATTACAGGGCTTTCAGGTTCTGTATATGCAGGTTGCAATGCATTCGTGAGCTGATAATGCACTGCTTGAAATTTTAGAGTGTTAAACAGCATGTTGTCAACTTCGGCCCACTTGTACATTACATTCAGGTATTGCTATTTGATTGTAATTTCACATTGACTTTATATTGTCTGTGATAATTTTGTATCATCGGGGTAGCTAGTGATAGTGGCTGTCTGAGTTACCATGACCATATCTAAAAGGGGTATTATGACAAGTAATAATCCTAGAACAGTGCTCCTTAGGATTTGAGCTTCCTCAGAAAGGGTATCATTGGCTGCAACTACATGACTTCTGTTTTTAAGGGAGTCATATATCCACGCTCCCAGTTTACAAAAAATGCCGAGGTCTCGCAGCTTACAATGTATTATGCCATGATCTACCTTATCAAATGGCTTTGTAAACCAAACGTATATGACACTCAATGGTCAAACAGCTGTTTCAAAACCCACTCATAATACCGAAATAAATTAATAGAAATGACTTTTTGTATCCATTTTTCTCAAATACTGTACCAGGGACTTTCTATTTATTCTACTACGTGTGTGTGTGTGTGTGTGTGTGTGTGCGTGAGTGCGTGTAAAGTTCATGATTATTTATTAATAAAGTGATATACCAAACTTTCCACATCTGTCTCAATTGTTCTCATTAAGTAAATTAAAACTTTCTTGTCTTGTGTTAATTGAATACTAATTATATACATAATATATACATATTGATTTACAAAAAATTTATTTCCGATCAATATTACGTATAGAACCATTGTTTTCTTGGATATAATCATCCCTTTAAGACGTTAATACTTCCTCTATTCAACTTTATATATATATATATATATATATATATATATATATATGAAGACGCAGTAGTGGGATAGCTTGGGATTTATAGGTCCACAACTATTCGGCATCCTGCCAATCGTAGATATGGAAGATGAAGTTGTGGAGATCTTCAATGATCATCTGAAAAATGTTTTATCTGAGATACCAGATGAGAGCTCATTGCGGCAGATGACACAACAGAATTGTAGCTCCGTGCAACTCGCTAATTCACAAGAAATAATACAGAAACGATACCCATTCACACTGAAAGGCGGTGTCCAATCATGGCTCGAAACACGGCCTTTAAGCATTAGAACATGAAACACACACACGCACACATAACTTCTCACAGACACAGACACACACACGCACATACACACATACTCACACACAAACACATACACATAACACACACACACACACATGTATGTATATATATAATTATATATATATATATATATATATATAATATATATTATAACACAGGATGTGTGTCTGATTGTGTGTTTGCCATGTAGTTGAATCGCGAGATCCACCCAACCGATTTGAATGAGACTTCACACACGTATTACATAGGGTCTATATAGTGTCATGGGACACACAAAGTTTCAACGTCTTGCCTATACGCACACACATATATGATAATAATAATAATAATAATAATCATAACAATAATAATAATAATAATAATAATAGTGATGATGATAATAATAAATGCTACCTTTTTCGCACTTTTACAGCCGGCAGGCAGATACATAGACGTCACTAAAGTGACAAAAGACACAATTCGCCTCCGGTATTTCTAGAAATAGGAATCAGTGTGTGTGTGTGATTGTTTGGGTGTGTGTGTGTGTGTGTGTGTGTGTGTGTGTGTATGTACATATATATATATACATATGCATGTGTGAATGTATATGTGTGTAGAAACAATAAGAGGACATCAGAAACGGCAAATATTCTCTAATGTTCTTTATTTGTTTACAGCTCTTTTTGCTATAGGATGTGGTGGAATCTTAGTTAAGTACCATGATACCATCCTATAGCGTCATCAGAGACTTGAATATGAAGTGGACTTTATTTGGGAAAGTTATTTCGCTATGCCTCAGCGAATTATTAAAATATATCTGTGTATATTTATATATATATATATATATATATATATATATAATATATATATATGTGTGTGTGTGGTGTGTGTGTGTGTGTGTATGCATGTATAAGCTGTTGCTGTTGTTACTTATCGAGCCACGCTTGGCCGGTTTCCCGGTTTCCTTGGCGTACAGGTTCCCCAACTCCACGGGATGGTGGTCTGCCGCAGGTGAGCTGCAAAATGCAGGGGGAAAGAGTGAGAGA
This sequence comes from Octopus sinensis, assembly GCF_006345805.1. Lineage (NCBI taxonomy): Eukaryota > Metazoa > Mollusca > Cephalopoda > Octopoda > Octopodidae > Octopus > Octopus sinensis. Next base: position 119,250,215 of record NC_042997.1, on the reverse strand, counting down.
AAGTTCTATCGAAAGAGTCAGCAAACGTTTTAATGTTAATACAATAAATACAATTCTTTGTTTAAAATAAAACCTCTACAAATTCTCTTACATAGATTTGTCGACATGTCATCAAATCATCATACTTTGCCTAGGAAGTTTTCTCCTCTGGTGCTTCAATCTGCATAAATGCATGCATGCTTACATGTATGTATATATATATATATATATCTGTGTATAAAGTAAAAAGTAAAAAAGTAAAAAGTAAAAGAATCAAAAGGAACAGTATGCTCGGATAGGCTGCTTTTTTAATAATCTCTACAAAGGCTTCGATACGTACGGATCCATATATATACAGGATTTAGAGTTAAATTTAAATTAAACTAGCATTAAAGACCCGTCGTTGCCGGGTCACAGTGCTAGTGCATGTATATATGTGTATATATATGTTTACATATTACATGTACATCTATATATATGCATCTACACATAAAATACAAAATACAAGGTTATATTTTGATATCGCTAGTGATAACAATACTCAAAATATATAACAAACTGGAATTGTTAGCCCGTCTCTTGTAATTTCGATCAATTGTATCTTGTCCTCCCTCTTGTATATAAGTGTGGCTACAATCCGAAGGCTGTAGTGAAATTCATTTTTGAACTTTCTTCTATCGAAGACATTTTAACAAAAATACTTCCGTGTAAACGGTGAAAATATTATCAATTTCCCCAAACAGGGACACAATTCAATTTTTAAACAATAACCAAAGCTCCTTCTCCCAAAGAGGGAGGGTTACGGTTTACAATTATTTAACAAATGTAACACAACAACGCTTTCCTCACGAGGAACCAACAAATGTGATATCAATAGTTAAACAGAAATAATAATAACAACAAACCTTACAGTAAACCAAAAAGCAGTACTCTGTTGAAGCTATAGGCCTTTATGGATCAGAAATAAACTAACAGCGGTACTCAGTAGAATGCTTAAAGCTAGCTAATTAGCAAATAATCTAATGTAAAAGCCGTGCACACCTCCATCTGGATTATTCCATTTCTGCACTTAAATTTTATTTTTTATTTATACCCATTCATGTGAAACCACTGATTCAAGTTCAAGTCATTGATGCAATTTTATACCAATTGCTATATTTTTACTTTTGCTATGTTACG
>NC_042997.1:119176557-119244057 GCF_006345805.1 Octopus sinensis | reverse complement strand
AGAAGGCTTAAATGTTAAAAAAAATTTATATATTTGTGTCAAAATGTCTGGAGAATATTGGAAAAATTTTTTTCCTTTCCTTAAAATGACATAATTTTATAATTTTTAAAGAAAATTTTTAAAGAAATACCGGTTTCGCGTGTAGCTTTTCAAATTTCTTGTGACGTTATGTTTATATTGCATGGAGTTATCGTTGTGTTTATTTTCAGGAGATTTCTAAATAAGGGGAGGTAGTGAGTGATTTCTTCCGGTGTAAGGGAGATAATCGCTTAAAATTTTTTTTCCTTTCCTTGTTAATTCTCTGTGTCAGTATGTTCGGATGGTTGAGTCTGGGTTTGTACTTTTCAATGAAGAATGTTTCCTTGTTCAGTCTCATTTGTGTTGATGATCCGAAAGCACATTGGTAAAATGGGAAGATTAAAAATTGTGGCAGTAGTTGCTTTGCGCATTTCTCAATGTGCTCACTAAAAGGTATCATTCTATATTCTGGGAATGCAATCTGTTGTCGATGCAGTGTGCATCTACGCATGAGTGATAGTCCCGTGGAACCCACGTAGTCTTGGTGGCAGCCCGAGCATTTAATGACATAAATTATGTTTTCAGAGGCACAAGTAAAGTTAGATTTGATCTTGAATTTCTGTCCCTCTTTAAAGAAGAATTCTGATCCTTCCAATAGGTTAGGACATGTTGCACAGTTCGATCTACCACATTTTTTTACTTTTGCATCCGTAATTTCAGAAGACAATTTTGCCTTTGTGAGAATCTTTTTAAGTGATTTAGGCTGTTTGTAGCTTTTAATGATTTGGTGTATGTTTAGAATTTCCTTTAATTTTGGGTTTTTATGAAGTATTGGTAAATTCTGGGTGATGATGGTGAAGGCTTCTTTGTTTCTGAGTTCTTGCAGTCTAAAGTTCCTGGTATTTTGTTCTGACACTATTGTGCATATCCTTCTTGCAAGGTTGAAGGGGATGTTTGTTTTAGTGTGTCTTGGGTGGCATGAATTAAAAAGAAGGTATTGTTTGGCGTCTGTGGCTTTGTAAAAAATGTCTGTTTCTATTTTAAGGTTATTTTTTTTAATTAGTATATCCAAGAACGGGAGCTCCTTTTGGTTGTATTCCATTGTGAACTGTATATTTGGGTTTATGCTGTTCAATAGGTTTTTAAATTTTAGGAGTTTATCTATGTTTTCATTCCAGAGAATGAAACAATCGTCTAGGAATCGTTTCCAATTCTCTTTTATGTATTGAGAGAGGGAGTTTCCAAAGATTGATAGAGATTCCTGGTAAATGATTATTTCCATGTATCCCATTGTTAAGTTCGCAATGACTGGTGCTGCCCTTGTACCCATAGCAATTCCGGATTTTTGACGGTAAAATGTATTGTCAAACATTATAGTCAACTTGTATACCAGTATACCTCATAATTATGGACTGGAGGCAATACAGTTCTGGTTAGACCAATTTCCGGAAGAAATACCAAAAAGGATCAGTAAAGAATTCATTACTAAATCAATTGAATTCATCCTACACAATAACCACTTCATGTTTGACAATACATTTTGGTGAAAACGGGTGAAAACGGGTATGTTGAAAACGGGTGGTACCACCCGTTTTCAACATACACTGATAAACAGTTTGGCCATGGGCTCTTAGGAGCCTAGTTCGATTTGTTTTGCTCCGCCTCTGTTCTGTTTTTGTTTTTTCCAACGGATTTCCTATTTCTTCCTGAAGAGAAAGACGCAATATGGTCTCATTATTCAATCGGAATTTGGTAAATTGTGCCTTTCGAAACACGTGTAGAATGAAATAAAACGATTTCTGTTCAATCTTCGTTCAACTCCATTTCTTCAATTCACTAATAATATTAAAATTCAATTATCCGCACCAACGCACGGTTGCAACACCATATGGTTGTACCTCCAACCGTGCTGTCTTCTGCTGTGATTTTTGCTACCAAGGTAGCGGTTAAACTTTTGATTAATCTGCAACAAGATTATTCATCTTTCTATTTCACATAATATATATATATATATATATATATATATATATATATATACATACATCAATAGGGTAGCGAATATTCGTTAGAAATATCGCCACCAGTGGCCTAGCATGTAAAAATAGTCAATAGACAACATATTCTTATTTTAACATAGTGTACATATAAACTCAAAAGTAAACTACAATTTAACAAGTAATTTTTACATGCTAGAAGAAGCAGCCAACACGGCCAAAACTATATATATATCGGTCTTTCAAAATGTGACCTCGTGTGTACCGTTGGCGATTTTTTTTCCTCTGTCTTCCCTTCTGTGGATCTTTTTTTCTCCTATGTTTCCGACGAAGAGCTCCGCTCGAAACGTTAAACCCTTCTTCTTTCCTTCTTTCCTGAGCGTCCAATAATACTATATTTGTTCCACGTCCTCGCGTTGTTGTGTTTTCTTGTGCTTTCTTGTTTGGATTAACTTTATATATATAATTCGTACTTGTCAACACGGGAAACCCCTTATCCTGAAGAAGGAAGGATAGCCAAATAATGTGTATTATATCCTTTTATTTTCCCCTCGAAATGAAGCCACAGAAACGGCTGTTGGTACCCTACTTTAAGTAATTTTAACTAGTCCGAACTTTAACTTCTCTCTTCATTACATCTTTTTGTTCGTTTGCATCACCACTTCAGACTTTCTCCAATGTTTTTACCTATACAAACATGTTTTAACGATTTTAAGTCTGCATCCGGAGATTCTTTAAAATCCATTAATTTACACATATACATTTTTAAATATATTTATTTACTTACGAATTTTTTTTAAAAATAAAAACGTCTGCATATTTATGTATTTTTAATCTATCATGTACTTTTAAATCCATTTCTAATCGAACTCATGATTGCGGATTTTGTTTCTTTGCATTACATATTTATATCTTTCGTCCCAAGTTACTCTTGAGTACTTCTAACTCAAGATCTCTATATTGTGAGTGAATTTCGAATCAATCTTCTTTCTCAAACAATTATATGTGTGTGAGTGTGTGTGTGTGTTATTTTTATAAAGTTCACAATACATGTATTAAAGCGCTACTAATAGTGTCATATATTCTTCAGGCGTAAATCACATATAACAACGAACTAAAGAACTTTAATAATAGAAGAAACGCGAAATGATTCAGAAGCTAGAATATAGAAAACGCAGACAGTAAACAACAGAAAACCAAAAACGGAAAACGCAAATCAGAAACTAAAATGTAAAAAATAAAAAGTAAAATGGTAAAAGAGCTATCCTCCTCAGACCTTAAATGATAAATCTGGAAAGATATCAAGTCAGTCAGGAATAGGGAGTATTTTCCAATACTTCAAAATATATTTATAAATATGTATGGAGCTACTGAAATTTTCTGACTTGGCTTTCAACAGAGAGTTAGCGATGTTAGATCTGAAGAGGCGCTGCGCTCTGTCAGCTAAACTAAGTCTACATTCATTCGAGACATTCACATAATGTTTTTCAATTCCCATTTAAACACATGCAGTGTTTCGTTATCTTTCAAAGCCCAACGTAGAAGCCTTACCTTTCTTCCTATGTTGGAAGGAGGCTATGTGATTGGCATAAAATATGTATATGTATATATATATATATATATATATGTGCGTGTGTTTGTGTGTGTGTGTGTGTGTGTGTGTGCATGTGTACAGATTAAAGGTATCGGCGCATAAATGGCTGTGCGGTAAGAAATGACCATAATCTTGTGAGGAGATTTGACTCACTGAAATTGAAAGACGCCTGCTGAACACATTTGTCTGTGTTTATATGTGGGTGTGTTTGTGTGAGGGGGTGCATTTGTGTGTATGTGTGGTCCCTTGTAAGTGTCTTTCTCTGCCACCACCGTTTGACAACTGGTGTTCATTTCTTTCTGTTCCCCTTACCTAGCGGGGCAATCTTAAGAGACAAACAGATTAAGCTCCAGGCGGAAAAATAAAGTCTATATTGGTTTCGATTTCTTCGATCACGTGCTTCATGGGTGTGCCCCATCATGGCCCCAGTCCAATTCCTGAACTGAAGAATAGATAATGAGAAAATAGGTGTGTGTGTTTGTATGTGTGTGCGTGTGTGTGCCGGCGCATGCATATATGCGTGTGTTTGTTTGTGTGTGCGTGACTGCATAGTTATTTCAGCCGCCCCATTAGTCATACACTGTGGAAACCTCTTAGGCAATTACCAACCATATCTGTTTGAATGAGTTAACTGCATTCTACGTTTGCATTGAATACAACTCTTATAGACCATTACCCAGAAATGTCCACCGCATACCGACGGCCAGGAAAGCATATATAAATGTATCTGCATGCATATATATATATATATATATATATATATATATATGTGTGTGTGTGTGTGTGTGTGTGTATACAGAAAGAAAGAAAGAAAGAAAGTGAAAGGATTTAAATATTAAACCAGAAGAGTAGAAAAATTTTTGGTATTATTTATTCCCTATTGAATGTTTGATTACGAATAGTAGTTACATAGAAAAACAAATAGAAACCCATGTATGACATCTCGACCGAGAACTAGAACAATATATATATACGCATGCATGGTTATGTAGATACATTTGTTGATATAGGCATACATTGATACGTAGATATACACAGAAGAACGAAAAATGTGTAATAGGAAATTGAACACCATATATGTTCATATCTATCTATCCACAACCCCTGCCTCTCTCTCTCTCTGTTTGTTTGTGTGTATTTCTGCGTAAATATGTTCATATGTGTCTCGGTTGATATTCAATAACTTATATCCATAATTTTTCGTAATCCGATGTTTGTCTCTCTAATATCCATATGTATTTTACAATATATTTTTACACCTCATTTATTTAGTTATTCAAATATTGATTTCCAGTTTAATTTAATATTTGTTTATTCTCTCAGGAGTTATTTTTACATTTCTTATTGTTTAATATTCTAATTCCTTTTTTTTTTCTTACTCCCAAATAATATCGATAAGCTAGCTTACGTTTATGCATTTCTTTCTATTTATAGATAATATAATGACCAACATTTTTGCATACATAAATGAGATCTTTTACTTATTTAGGAAATGCATTTTTCAATTTGAATAACTAAATTTTGAACAACTATATTTTGATATTGCACACTATTTTGAAGGTGGGCAGCTATCAGAATCGTTAGCTTCATCGAACAAAATGCTTTCGCTCGCCTTTATCTTCCGAGTTCAACATCCGTCGAGGAACCGAGGAGAGATGTCATCCACCAACGTTTTGTCCTTACGACTTTTGTAAAAAGGATGCTGCACACTTTTGTATGTGTAACGCAAAATATTAAAAGTATTTTGTATATAAAACGTTATATTTTGCATTGCGTGACGAAGTAAAATAGAAAGGAACGACAGCAATGCAATAAACATCTTGTTCCCAAATGAAAATTGCGTATATTCGTTGTATTTTGTTTGAAATTCTAGCGGCAAGCAAATTTACATAGTTCCTATGTGGCTGTGTGGTAAGTATCTTGCATACCAACCACACGGATCTGGGTCAATTTCTCACTGCGTGGTAGGCGCCTTGGGCAAGTGTCTTCTACTACAACCTTGGTCCGACCAAAACCTTGTGAGTGGATTTGGTAGACGGAAACTGAAAGAAGCCATTTTGAAACTTTTCCCGGTGTTACTCAGTTCGTTTGAGAGTGGGATCAGTGTCATGCAAAAGAGTCATAGGGAGAAGGAGTCACATTGAAAGATGCCTCGTTTGATGTTGACATTGTTAGATTGTTTCATCACATTACTATGGTTTAGAAGGAGTCGTGTATTCCACTTGGCTATGCTACCTTCCACGAAATTAGAGACGACAAGAAAGATCGTGTATATCTCAAGGGCCTTGTGTGACACTATCAAAATCTTTCTTCTAGTCTATCCATAATATACTCATGTTCTTTTTGCTCTGGCAATTCTCTAAAATTGTTATTTATGAGTAATTGATTTTGCATCCACCAGAATTCCTCTTAAAATTTTCTTGAGCTCGTGAAAGGATAGAGATCTGTTCCAGGAAAGTCTATATTCTTTCGGTTAACATGGATGTGAGTATCTTGTAGGTGGTGGTTCTTTGAATTTTTTGCTTCTTCAGTTTTGGTTAGAAGGTATGTTGTTCCTTCCGTCAGCCAGACAGATATTCGCTATTATTATTATTATTATTATTATTATTATTTTATTATTATTAGTAGTAGTAGTAGTAGTAGTAGTAGTAGTAGTAGTAGTAGCAGCAGCAGCAGTAGCAGCATCAGCAGCAGTAGTAGTAGTAGTAGTAGTAGTAGTTAGAAGTAGCAGCAGCAGCAGTAGTAGTTGTAGTAATAGTAGTAGTAGTAGTAGTAGTAGTAGTAGTAGTAGTAGTAGTAGTAGTATTCATGTGTTGACGTAGCAGCATCGTTTGTACGATGAATCATACACTTAGCCACATTTCTTTCGGTTTTACATTCTAAGTTAAAATTTCTCCAAGGTCATATTTGCCTTTCATCGTCTAGAGGCTGATAAAAGAAGTACGTGTTGAACACTGGCTTCGATGTAATCGACTTTTCCCCTCCCCTAAAAATACTGGTCTTGTGACAAAATTTCCTAATTATTAACTGCTGTGTACCTAGGATAACACGTACAAAGGCGCGAAATAGTATTCCGGATACTTAAATCCTGTTGTACCTGTGCAGGAATAATATGAATAAAACAAATCTGTATAAATATATATATACATAAACAAAAAAATGTATGTATGAACAACTTATAAATGCTTATAAAAACAACTTATAAATTATTCTGTTTGTGATCGGTTGATGTGGAAGCAGATAAAACTATAGATAAAACTATAGATAATCCCAAGTATGTATATATGCGCAAAAGCACTAATATCGCCTTTTAACAAACACATTTTCCAAAATAGCTACGTATGCATGCTTGAATACATATGTATGTATGTGTGTGTGTGTGTGTGTGTATGCATATATGTGACTGAAGGATTAAGACGCGTGTACGTATATCAATATCAATATATATGTATATATATATATTATATATATATATATATATTATATGCATATATAGTATATATTGTGTATATATATAAATATATATATATGTATATATATACATATGCATATATAGTATATATTGTGTATATATATATATATAAATATATATTATAAAAATAGGGTTCAGTAAAATAATTTATGTTACCACACGGAGGAAGGGGACGAATGCGAGGCCTCACTTGTATTTTTAAATTCGTTGGTACTGGCGGTCTGATATGGTTTGTCTGGGATTACTCGTACCAGACGGGTATGTTTGATTTTTATTACTTTCAAATCCAAATCTCAGAAATCCTTGAGCTGACGAAGGGAATGTTGATCATTATAATCAACTAATCCAGAAATGGGCATGTTCTCAGGTAATTTATATAGTGTGATCTTTCGTTATGTTTCCCTCTATACCTGTGTGAGTTATTTTTGAGTATGCATTGTCTGGGAGATTTTTCTTACAGTAGAAGAAATAGCTAAAATTCTTGGCTGCTATTTCTAAAAAGTTCGGTGTGTGATAAAGTAAATTATTTTACTGAACCCTATTTTTATAATATATAAATATATATATATACATATATATATGTATATGCATATGCATATATGTGTGTGTATGTATATATACATATAGTATGTTTAGAGTTGTGTACATCATACCACTTGTGAGAACTAAATGAATAGGTGTCCTGAAATCAGCAGGCAACCCAGTGGTCATCTGACAATTCAATGACATTCACCTCTCCAAAATATTCCATTTCTGTATTCTTGGTGTACTCAACACTCCTTCGCCATCTGTTTACAATTACTATCTTTATTTTTATATTTACTTTTACTCTTACCTTTATTTTATTTTCCCTTTCTCTCTCTTTCTGCATCTTCTTCCGCCTCTTCTTCTTTCTTTGTCTTTCTTATTCTTGTTCTACTTATTTTTCTTTCTTTATTCTTCTTCTTCAACTTATTCTCCATCATCATTATTAATATCTTTTTTCTTATGTTTTTCATATACATTTTTTACTATCTAATTATATTTCTATTTAAGCAACCAGTGAAACATGTATTCTTCAGTTTGTAAACGGCTATTTGAAGCTTGAAAGTCATAACTTACTGTAAACATTATCATTAAAATTAAAAAAGCTATCCCCTAAAAATGCCATTTCTTCTCACTTTTTTCAAATATATAATTCATTCTTTTTGTTATTCTAATATTTATAAATGTAACTACACGTGGACCGTTGACTGTTTTTTCCTCCTCTAACCTTCTTTTTAGACTTTCCTATAATTCCTGTTTCCGAAGTAGTTCTTTGGTCGAAAGGTAAAACAACCACTCTCTCTTTCCTACTCTGAGCGTCTTATTAATACTTTGCATTGCATGTACCACGTTCTCGTGTTGATGTTTGTACTTGGCGTTTTTCTCTGCTTTTCCATCATATCACGTGATTATGTGACCGAATAGGCCAACAGAAGAAAGAGTGAGAGAAAGTTGTGGTGAAAGAGTACAGCAGGGATCACTACTACCTCCTGCCGGAGCCTCGTGGAGCTTTAGGTGCTTTCGCTCAATAAAAACGCACAGCGCCCGGTCTCGGAATCGAAACCGCAATCCTACGACCGCGAGTCCGCTGCCCTAACCACTGGGCCATTGTGCCTCCACTTATATATATATATATATATATATATATATATGTATGTATGTATGTATGTATGTATTTCTAAATTGAAATTTTCCCTGTATGTTTGGAATAACATTCCCTCATATTATTATTATTATTATTATCAATATTATATATATATATATATATATATATATATATATATATATATATATATATACATACATATGTGTGTGTCCTTGATATAACGTTAAAATCCTTCTACTTTTGGGTCCTTGGTCACGAATTTCGAGGAAAGCACCTGTTTACCGCGATTGTTTTCAGCGCTACTCAGGTCCTAGAGTCCCAGCCATGCGTTTTGTAGCATATCAAGAAAATGACTCCTGAAACAGGTATCTCTAAGTAACCCCTTTCAGCTCTTTCAGTTCTCGTCTAAGAGAGGTGACTACTTTCAAATCCTAATCCTGTATCCTGACATCAACAGGGCTTCTGTTTAAAGGACAAGAGAACAGTACTGCCTCCAGATAATACTAGTTCCAGATAACCCTAGTCCACTCTAATAATGTTCATCGTGCAGCTTGTTCATCAAAGACATTAGCACCAAACACCATCAAACTTCCTCAGGGATATGTAAAGGAACGACATAGTCAGAGGGTGAATGATAATGGAAGTCTTTACTCATGGACACCGACAGCCAAGGGCTGATAGACGTTTCTACAATCATCAGGAGCATGTGGATTTCGTACGACACCACAAATCAATAAACTAGATACACTGTGCAGCTACATCTTGCCGCACTCTCACTCCTGAAAGCGACAAGAGAGATCAGCCACGTAAACTCATGCACCAAATGTGTGTGTTTGTCTTTTTTTTCTTATTTTTAGTGTAAAATATATTTTAAGATACGTATCTTTATAATCTTGTTCTGAGTATGTATTGTAACTCGTAAATTTTTTACAGCTCATATTCTGAGATTTTTAATCCAATTTTCTATGTGAAGTTATGAAATATGTCTTTGTTATATATGCAAATCAAATAATGATAAAGCTAGAATGATTTTTATTTATTTTAATAGATGATATAACTCTTCATTCACATTAATATTATTTGTGTTGAAATAATTGTAATATATTTCTTATACATTACGTGAATATCTGAGAAAATAGAATAGAAACTATATACCTCAACAACATTCAGAAGCAAATGTATTAATCATTTTCTACTCTGTTTTTCCATGGATTATTTGCTTAAATGATTCTCTCTAACGAGATATTAATGTAAACGTATGATTGAGGTATGATCACAAAATATATATCCCAACCGCTTTTGGAAATGCCCTCGTAATCATTATTCTTGGCTTGTAACAACCACTATTTAGAAATATTTTTAAATCCAGGCTTTACAAGAACAAAACTGCTAACAAAGTTGTAGCTATATGAAGGGTCGTTATCAAATTATACGAGACATATATGACTTCCCATTAACGATTCGTTATGAAACAGGTATGAATTTTAGATAAGATCTTCCAAATGGCACAGTGTTCTATTAGTTATATTATCTATCGTTAAGTTCAGAACATAAAACGCTAGGAAATGTAAATTTTATAAACTATTATTATTTTATCACTCTGATAATGAAGTTTGTTGATGTTGTTTAATTCCACGCCAAGTTTCATAGAGCAGGCATATGAAGAAAAACAGTACTGAATACAATGCTTTTATTTCCTATCGAGGGATGGGGAATTCACGTTAGTGTCCTCACCTGTTCTACCCTTGAAAAAACTCGTTAATAGAACATATGGCCAGGCATCTCAGCCTTTATTTTATTTCTGTTTTTGATACGTGGTGTATCGCAACTTTTATTATTCAACATATCCTTCCTTTTTTAATTATTAAAGTACGCTGTGGTTTGAGATAAATTTCATCGCTGTTTCTAAAGCTGCGACTAACGACATACAGACATTTTCGTTACGCCCAACATAAAGGGATAGATATAGGCGAGTTCACACACACACACATACACACACACACACATACACACACACACACATACACCACACACACTCACATACACACATATTTTTAAAAGCCAAAGATACGCATGCTATAAAGATTATGCAAATCGTGGTTTGTACTTTTATCTTGTATTTCACTATTTGGAGGATAGGGTCACTTCTTAAGGAAATCTTCGGAGGAATGGTGTTGCGAAATGATTTTTCTGTTCTGTAATGAGTGTATATGAAATGATTCTTCGTGTGTCCAAAAGCAACCCTTTTAATAAAAACACATTTTCCATACACTCACTTAAATGGCACTGGGTGGTTCAACGTTATTGTTTGAGATTCTATTCCCAAATTGCCCAACGGTAGTAATGAACAAGAAACCGCATGATTACAAGACGCGCTTCTTAACCACATAGCCATGCCTGCACTAGTGATTTTCTTTAATATTTTGATTTTTTTTTGAATCAATGAAAGAAATTAATTGCTTGTCTCTGCTTTTTAACCTCTACTGTTTACAATTGAAATAAATTTCTTTTGCGCTCTATGATCAAATTTTAATCAGTATTAGATATTTATGAAAAACTAAACAAAAGAGAAACCCAATAGACATCCTCATATTTGTAAGATTCATGTACGATCCACTTTCTTCACACAGCACGTTTTAAGATATGAGGTGTTCATTAGCTGATATGTCCCTAACTGTATTTTTTTTAATCTAAAAACAGCGTGAATCTTTGGAATACATTTGAATACATGTTTTCTCAATCGGGACTGATGTAGGATTGACCCCTTGACGCCGGTATTACACGAAACATGCGAAACACTGCTCCGGTTTTTTTTATCTAATGAGGCCACATTAACACACAAGTGCCAACGAGCTCGCGTCTATTTGCGTTCACCGTTACAATAACATAGCGTAGTATATTTACGTTTACGGTTTATGAAAACGAACTATGTGAGGATATTTATCATAATATGATATGCACAAGTTATTCTGCTCAAGTTCAGAAAATAGCTTGCGTGTGGTACAACTCAAAACACGGTATTATGCATGTAAAGTATCCGCATGTCAATGATCTACTGCTAGTTTCGTGACTTGAACGTAACCTACAATAGCTAAGATAATGCACGGGACGGCGAATGCGCGCACCTCAAGAGATAAAGTACACGATAGCGAACGTAAACATACGTCAACCGCTAATAAGTCCGTGATAGATGTAGGGCAGCTCTACATCGTATATTTACGTTAACTGCGGGTAGGCAAGCAAAAGTGTGAACGCATATTTGCTTCAACCGTTGCCAAGGGGTTAATATAAGATAACAAAATAGCTACGATATAATCAACTTTTAGTATGAAATCATGAAAGTGGTGGCAACGTCAGCAGCAGTTTTAAGTGTTCCAGACTAACTGAGCGAGGTGATAGACGTTGCTACTTTTCACAGTTTAAACCCCGACGAGGTAGATCCATAATGAATGACAACCCATAACTAGCAATGATAATTCTCAGGTGATGTGGTGTCATCTACGGAAACTTGGGTGCTATGCTATTCAAGCTGAATAATCCTGTAGCTACACAGCATTGAAATCCATATACGTTCGTCTTGGTTATCTATAAACAGAAGAACGTTGCAGTTTTCCGGTGGGCATCTTATTATCTTATTAAACCAGTGTCTTGCCAGCATAACAGTCATTATTCGCACAGTTGATGTGATAACGCTTGTAGTCATTCAAGAAATCTTTAAATCACTTCCCTACTCTCGAAGCAGTATTTTCGGGGAAAAGTCTGTATCTTTAACTATTTACAAATGGAAATGCACATTTTAGTAATCGGTACGTTTATTTTATTCGTATTGTGTATTATTAATTGAAACCCTATTGCTGTTGTAATTGTTCTTTTTAATTGGTGATGGTTGGTTTTCTTTAGCCTCCACTCTCTGCTCTCTTGAGCGGGATGTTGATGAACCGAAAATAGCCATTTCAACATTTTCTTCGAGGAATCGTAAAATCCGCATTATGTTATCTATGATACCTGTTTCTTTACAACCCACAAGGGGATAAACACAGAGAGGACAAACAAGGACAGACACACGGATTAAGTCGATTATATTGACCCCAGTGCGTTACTGGTACTTAATTTATCGACCCCGAAAGGATGAAAGGCAAAGTCGACCTCGGCGGAATTTGAACTCAGAAAGTAACGGCAGACTAAATACCGCTATGCATTTCGCCCGGTGTGCTAACGTTTCTGCCAGCTCGCCACCATAATGTTTTCTATGATACCGTGATTAAAGACAGTGAGGTGACATTTGAAGAAAATTTTCGGCTAATAATACGTTGGTCAACCATTTAGGTGACCACGTCTATTACGTTCGACATTTACCGAGCAGTCTTATGAGCACAGTCGTAGTAAACAGTAACAAATTTAACATTCCGTTTCTAAGATACGATGCATTTCGGACTACAATAGCCTCTACCCTTCTGTATGACAATAAGCAATAATTTGAGTGAGACGGTTAATAAGCCTGATTTAGCCGAACGTGTTTCTTTCCTTGATTCACGAAGAACCTCTTCAGAATTATTACAAATATTCTGAGTACTTTCTTGTAGTATTGTATTGCAAGAGCATTAGCTTAAGCGTACTTCACATAAGTGCTTCTTTTGTAGAGTCAATTATGGTTGATGTCAAGTAGTGCTCGATATTCTTAAATACAAGTATGCCACTAAATTAAGAGAAGTAATTGATTTCTTTTTCCAATGTTATGTGAGAAATGAAATAAAATTTATCTAAAATTGCAAGTAGTCAAATTAAATGTAATTTATATTTAGTTTATTAGAAAATGACTTTATTTACCATGAACCACTTGCCTCTAGATGTGTCTGAGTTAAACTGGAAATATTAAAAAATGTTCATGTTCTATATATTTTAGAATCAGGAATTGTGATAAATAAAATATATGTGGAAATATGCTACACAAACACACACACACACACACACATACGCACACACACACACACACTAGAGCACGCCACACGCAGAGACATATACAAAGATATATATATATATATATATATATGAATAAATAAATGGAGTTGAACGAAGATGTTAATAAAATTTCTTTACTTTTATTAACATATTCGTACAACTCTATTTATTTATTTATTCATATATTACACACACATTTCTGCACATGAAACCGGAGTTTCTACCTTTGGATAGGTCGCTTCAACCGTGTTTCTGCCGTGAATTTGCTACCCTGATATCGGTTCATCGAATATTCCATGTTGACAGTAAACATAGGATAACTCCATCGATATATATATATATATATATATATATATATATATATAATGAACTGGAGGGACGCTTTATTTCCTTATTGAAACACTATACGCTGCAAATTACATTAAACACATATGTCATCTTCCATTCTATAGTTGTTCACATTAGGCGTACTCCAATAGGAAACCTCGTAACACGATTAGTGCATCACGAGCTTCAGCTACCTAAGAAACATACATAGCGTGCATTTTACCTGCCCTACTCACTCAATTTGGATTTCTATCTGTCTATCTATCTATCTATCTATCTATCTATCTATCTATCTATCTATCTATCTATCTATCTATCTATCTATCTATCTATCTATCATTCTCTCTCTCTCTCTATATATATATATATATATATATATATATATATATATATATATCTACGACCACAACAGGTTACATTTAGGTCATATGACCGTTAAGAATCTACTGTCACATCACTCCATTCTTTTTCTTTTCTTTCTCCTTCTCCACTTCTTTTCCTACTCCTACTTCTCTTCTTTCATCTACTTCTCTTCCTCCTCCTCCTCCTCCTCGTCATCTTTTTTTCTCATTCTTCTCATCCCTCGGCCACCCCTGCTGCAACCATCAATTCTCTGTACTCATAAATCTATTTCTTCAGATTTGCTACTACCTACCAAGCTTTCGCAAAGGAAATAATATTTACCAATTTGAAGACTATTGGAATATTTACAAAAAAACGTACTTGTTCTATCATAACATCATACAAACTATTTGCGGAATATTTCAAAATCACGTATGAACATTTGGGCAAATAAAAGGACTCGGGTGTATAAAAAATTACGCTCAATTGAGGAAATCTACAATAGGAATATATCATGGAAACGGCTCGATGCGCTCACACTCAAAAGAACTGTGAAACACCAATATTCAAGAGCGCACCGTCATGTAATTATATTATGTGATAGTAGCTCTAGAATTATTGCTGCGGTGTACACCGTGCCTTTAGAAGGCGAGACATCCGATGGGAAAAGCATTTCAACTGAAGACAGGAAACAACGGATTTACTCTTACGAAGTGTTTTCACAAACTGATCACTCAAGTACGCTAGAAAGCCTTGAAATGAAAGGAAAAGAAAATGTTTCACGTTCTCAATATTTAATAAATAAAGCAGACGATGCAGACTGTGAGATATGGAAAGTAATTAACTGCGTCGAGTTCCACAGCAAGCATTCACTAGAATTCTCGACAAAATGATTGCCCACATAACATAAAATGTATAAGAGAGAAAGTGTAGTTTCTGACTATAATGCACCATGTTTGTCATAATGTTCTGTCTCTAACACCTGTGTGAGATTTATACACCACCTCTCTTCGTCTTTTCTGTTTTCCGTGAACTCACCCCCAATATATATATATATATATAATATATATATATATATATATATATATATATATATATGTATATATGTATATGTATATATATATATAATATATATATATATATATATATGTATATGTATATATATATAATATTATATATATATATATTATATATATTATATATATATATATATGTAATAAAATATTAGGGAATAAATCCAAACTTACAGGGAAAAATCAGGTTTAGGAATAAATCCAATTTTATAGTATAAATATATTATATTATATTAAATTAAAGATAAAACCACTATTAGGCAAATCAAACAATGAAAAACATAAGCCAATACATAAAATTAATTAATTTATATTATTTTAAATATATATCAAAAGTATTAAAAGTTTAATAAAAGATAAGAGTAAAACACTACGATCGTTTCATGGCTGTACAATTCGTAATAATTCGAGTTATGGTTACAGTCAATCTTCAGGTTAATTGAAATATCTAAAATATAATCAGAAATATTTAAACAATATTTTTAAGATATAAATAATATAATAATTTTACTCTTATCTTTTATTAAACTTTTTATATTTTGATATATATTTAAAATAATATAAATTAATTAATTTTATGTATTGGCTTATGTTTTTCATTGTTTGATTTGCCTAATAGTGGTTTTATCTCTAATTTAATATAATATATATATAATATTATATATATATATATATATATATATATATATACGTATATATACATATATATATGTGTATATATATGTATATATACGTATATATATATGTACATATATATATATATATATATATATATATATATATATGTATATATACGTATATATATGTACATATATATATATATATATATAATAATATATATATATATATATTATATATATATATATATATATAATATATATATATATATATATATATATATATATACATATATATATATAATATATATATATATATATATATATATATATATATATAGTTATGAGTAACAATGAAGGGTGAAATAATTAATTTGGAATAATTATCAATTACACCAAGTAGTCTTCGGCATGTAAAAGCCTCATTCGAGGAAAATTTAAGTAATACTAAGCAATTAAGGGTTTAGCAACGAATTGCCTTACCGCACACCGAATTTAGAAATAGCAGTCAAAGAGATTATAGCTATTTCTTCTACTAAAAGGGAGATCACAGTAAAGACACAGCATTTGAAAGGCAAACACAAACAGGTAAGAGAGAATGAATTAACGGCAATCTATCATACAGTTTTAAGTCACCTACGGACGTACGTTTCGAGATCAAGTCTTAGGAAAGAATAAGAATTAGATAATTCTACCTTACCCAGGCTTCTTCTCTCATCAGCGCAGGATACAAACAATCATGAATGATTGAATATTGAATTTTGAGATACTAGAAGGCACCAACTCAACTCAGTATCAGAGCGAGCTAGAAGCCACAGCTAGTATCACCAAATTCAAAGTATGAATGAAAGCTTGTGTCACCAGTCCCTTCCCACCCGCGTGTAGCCAAGACAAAGTGCTGTGGTCATTTACTGGGATGAATATGGTTATGAGTAACAATGAAGGGTGAAATTAATTAATTTGGAATAATTATCAATTACACCAAGTAGTCTTCGGCACCAGTAGACTGGTGACACAAGCTTTCATTCATACATCTGCTCTGAGCAGATGTCTGTTCGTCTTCGCTACGTAAGGTTGGTAGTTTATTTATGATGTGTTCAGAATCAGTTCTGCTGAGGATCATAAGACGTAAGTTGAATGTGAAATCACGGTGATACAGAACTAAATTCATTTTTTAAATGTCTTGCTTTGAAAAACTGCATTTAGGTATGATTAGTATAATTTTGGTAGTAATGACTTTGTCCCTCTTAGTGTGAGGAATTTATGTGTAATAATGCCCTCTATACACTAGAAATATATATATATATACTAGCAGTATCGCCTGGCGTTGCTCGGGTTTGTAAGGGAAATAACTATATAAACATTTTTAGAGAGTTACTTCCCTTATATAATAGCAAAAGATGCATTCAAAATGGAAAAAAATGATGGTAATTTTTTTTTTTAATCGTAGACTCACCGTACACGCGCGTTAATACCCAGAAGGGCTCGATATGAATCACGACTATAAGATACTCGCTTCTGGTTAAACTGCACCGGAAAATGTGGGAGGAGTTAGGAATCTAAATCGTAGGAGACAGACACAACACAACTTTTATATATATATATATATATTTATATATACAAAATATTGGAGTTTTGTTCACAGGTAATCTAAACGATCAGGTACGCTAGGTAAGTGCCACCACCACGACAACGACAAATTCACATTGCTTTGCACTGAGATATACTCTGTAAAGCTAATTATCACACTGAAATTTCGTAGTGATATGAATGTTACACTGTCACCAGGAATTTCTAAGTCAGCCAACACAAAATGGTGAGTTCAACTGAATAGATAGTCCAATTGTAAACAAAAACAAAGCAATATATAAAAAAAACAATGAGCGATAAAGCAAAGGTGGAGACGAAAAATATGCAAGAGTGGGTGATGTTTGGAGTTGAGGAGTAGGAAGAAAAGAACTAAGATTAGGAAAGAATGAAGAAAAAAAGAAATGCAATGTCACCATTACGTAGAAAGTATTGCAGTCATAAATATCTATTGAGGACATGACAACAATTTTTTCCGATTGCTAGAATGCTGTCCTCCAAGTAGATGGGAGGCGGAGTTTGGGTCGGTCGCTCCATGCAACGCAAGACGTCAGTGCTCCTCTTTCAGTACATCGCATTGAATAACAATTACATCAGTTTAAGCTAAGGAACATCTTACCACTTTCACTCTATCATTTTGGTATTTATTTGCACTGGTATTTAGTAGCACCTTTACTTACTCAATGTGACGTATATAGAAGCTATCAGCTTAACGAATCTATTTGCAACTTTAGTATGGAAAAAGTGCGCAAACGCAATGCCAAAGAATTATAATTGTGTATAGTATACTGTCCCCTTTTTGTTCTCTATACCTGCCACCCACTGCATGAAGCTTACAAATTTACTACACTTCATACACTCATGCAATCGATTCCCCAGATCGTATAAATAAAGTTCCCAATACACTCTGTCTTATGTATCAGTCATTTAGAATATATAATTTTTTCTATACAGGCGTGGCTGTGAGGTAAGAAGCTTGGTTTCCAACAAGATGTTTCGGGATTCAGTCTCATTGCGTGACACCATGAGCGCATGTCTTCTACCATATCCTTGGGCCAGCAAAGACTTGTGAGTTCGTAATATATATATCTTTGTCTGTGTGTCTGTGTGACCGTGTGTGTGTATCTGTGTGTGCGTGTATGTCTGTGTGTGTCTGTGTCTCTGCTTATGCGTGTGTTTGTCCTCCGACACCTCTCGGCTACCGATGCTGATATGTTTAAATCCCCGCAACTGAACGATTGCACGAAAGAGAAGATAAAATATGTAACAGGCTTCAAGAGAAAATGTACTTGAGTTAAAACATTTGACTAAAAGTTCTTGAAGGCGCTTCAATGACTGAAACAAGAAAAAATTTAAAATATATATATATATATATACACGACGGGCTCATTTTAGTTTCCGTTTACCGCATCCACTCACAAGTTTTGTTCGGCCCCAGGGTACAGAAGAAAATTCCTTACCCCGCAGCGGCACAGAACTCGGAAATATCCGGTTGAAAATCGAGCTTCTTAAGTCATAGACCTCAATATCAAGTAACTAATGACACATTCTATGCAAGTCCATAAGTGTGTTATATTCACTCGAGTCACTGTTCGAAACGTGTTATGAATTAAAAGCAAGAAATCGCACCCAGTGTTGCCACAAAACATATTTTCGTTTAGGGATTTCAATAGTCAAACTCCTTGACACATTACATACCTGAATTCCGTGGGCAAATGGATGAGGTGCTGGATTACAACCGTGAGGTAACGAGTTTGGTCGCACTGTATTACATCTTAATTTTTTTTTAATACAGACCGGAAACGCGCCAATCCCAAGCGTAGGAAATAATACTTAGTGGAAGGTAGCTGTAGAATAAAAGTCCATCTCTGTAAGTTTTTGCCGCAATATGCTGCGGATTCTATTCAGAAACGACATTAAGCGTACTGTTAACTTTGGAAATCAAAACCATTGTTCTCGATAAACTAATAAGTAAGCGACGCGATTGACTGACATTCCAGATACTGATGAGTTGTTTTCAACGAACGTCATACATAGTTACAAAGGTACACATACAGATAGATAGATAGAGAGAGAGGGAGAGAGAGAGAGAGAGATGCTCATACATATATGCATATATACACATATGTAAGTATATATTTTTTTTCATACAGACGCACATGTACACACATACACAAACACTATATATATATATATATATATATATATATATTTATATATGTTGATATGTGTTTTACACACGCACACGCACACACACGTATTAACAGAAGAGTTAGTCAATAAAAACGTTGATGAAAATTGTTGAGATTGTCGAAACTTCTCGTAACGAGTGCTTTGTCATATTGTAGCTTTGTGCGTGTGTGTGTGTGTGTGTGTGTGTGTGTGTGTGAGTGAATGTGTGTGTGTGTGTTTGTGTGTGTGTGCGCGTCTGGTCTGTGTTTGTTAGTGTGTGTGTGTGCGTCTGTGTCTGTGTTTGTTAGTGTGTGTGTAGATGTGAGGAATAAATGAAAAACACTAAACTACATAAGTTTCTATGACATTCAAGACAGGCTTTTGTTTGACTGTTGCAGACGATTTTATCAACCTCATTATGTTGCCGATTTTGTTGTTTAGTCCAAACATATTCACTATCGAGAGCAGACCTATGATCAAATGTATTTCAGCAAAATTTTATATATTTTTTTCATTTTCCAGAATGTTTTATATGTATGAGTACATTATTCAATATGTTAAAATATCTAAATCGTCTGAATCTCAAATAGTAACGAAATAAATTACTATGATTCCATGAAATCAGAATAAATCCACTAATGATATTCAGGTTTTCCTCCATTTTTATTACTCATTTTTTTTTGTATTTTTGTAATAAAAAAATATCGCTTTAGATATTTTAGTATTTTATCAATTTAATGTCATATTCCTGTAATAGAAAAAAAAAAATTTCTAACATAACTCAAAGCCAATAATGGCTGCCGTGTTCCCAACAGTAACATAAACTGAACTATGTAGAGATGTAAAGGATGTTGGATCGGCTTGAAGGAGCGTTCGTAAGGTGATTTTTTTTTATTGTGTGAAATACAGAGTTGGACGTTTATTGGAATGATATATGAGGATCGTTTCATGAAAAGTACTCCTCAAATATTTTACTTCAGAATTTGTGCTTGGTCTATTTCCTATGGAACTTTGACCTATTTTTAATGTACTGGAAAGTATTTTAGCAACAAACACGTAATTAGGGGCAAAAGCAACCACGAGAGATTTCCAACGAAGAAAAACAAAGGGACCTAAGGGAATCTGATGATTTACTGCATTTGGCATTCCGCCACGTTTCCTGCAAAGGACATACGGAATTGTTGATTAAACGTGTTTTACTATTCTAATTTGCAAATATTTTTTTTTTATCTTTTGGAAAATATATGGCTGCGGGAAAATTCATATGTTTAAAGTGAATAGAAAACTAGGACTAAATCTAGTTGTGTTATATGATGAGGGAATTGTTTATCGTTACCTGAGTCATGTTATTCTTATGCACCATCAGTTACTAAAGTACATATTCAGTACACCACACACGCACACAATCATGTGCCTGCACATATATAAATATATATATATATATATATATATATATATATATATATATATATATATATTTAAAAATTGAGGGAGATAACTTAATATTAATTTTAATATAAATTTAAAACCAGTAGTCCAGCATTCAAAAAATCTGAGGAGTCAGAGAAAATTCAAATATATGTGTATATTGGCAGGGCTGGCCTGCTAGGTAGCCGGCCAGAATGCTAGAAGAAGATCATCAACGATCAAACTACAAGGGAAATTCTCTAGAGGAAGAATTCAGCGAACACCAGAACCAACTTTGGCGGGCAGGACATATGAAAAATTAAATAAATAACAGACTTAAATGCATACGTCGGTTTCGGTCTTAACAAAAGAATCACTTGCATAATTCAAGTGTCCGTGACTTCATCAGTACATTCGGTCCTCGAGATGCAAACTGAAAGACTAACCCCAGCTCTCTGTGTCAAGACAGACACGTGCTTAGTCTTACTGATTACATCGGGAATAAAATTTCAAATGTCTTGGTTCTGGCGCGCTGAGAGACTCCTGAAGCGAAGGGCTGCAGTGAATAATTCACTGCGGGTAGTGCTTACAACTAGGGAACGTATTTATTTAAATATTTAAAAATTGAGGGAGATAAATTAATATTAATTTTAATATCAATTTAAAACCAGTAGTCCAGCATTCAAAAAATCTGAGGAGTCAGAGAAAATTCAAATATATGTGTATATTGGCAGGGCTGGCCTGCTAGGTAGCCGGCCAGAATGCTAGAAGAAGATCATCAACGATCAAACTACAAGGGAAATTCTCCAGAGGAAGAATTCAGCGAACACCAGAACCAAATTTGGCGGGCAGGACATATGAAAAATGAAATAAAAAACAGACTTAAATGCATACCTCGGTTTCGGTCTTAATAAAAGAATTACTTGCATAATTCAAGTGTCCGTGACTTCTTCAGTACATTCGGTCCTCGAGATGCAAACCGCGAGACTAACCCCAGCTTTCTGTGTCAAGACAGACACGTAGTGAGCTGGGGTTAGTCTTTCAGTTTGCATCTCGAGGACCGAATGTACTGAAGAAGTCACGGACACTTGAATTATGCAAGTAATTCTTTTGTTAAGACCGAAACCGAGGTATGCATTTAAGTCTGTTTTTTATTTAATTTTTCATATGTCCTGCCCGCCAAAGTTGGTTCTGGTGTTCGCTGAATTCTTCCTCTAGAGAATTTCCCTTGTAGTTTGATCGTTTATGATCTATTTCTAGCATTCTGGCCGGCTACTTAGCAGGCCAGCCCTGCCAATATACACATATATTTGAATTTTCTCTGACTCCTCAGATTTTTTGAATGCTGGACTACTGGTTTTAAATTGATATTAATATTAATATTAATTTATCTCCCTCAATTTTTAAATATTTAAATAGATACGTTCCCTAGTAGTAAGCTTTACCCGCAGTGAATTATTCACTGCAGCCCTTCGCTTCAGGAGTCTCTTAGCGCGCCGGAACCAAGACATTTGAAATTTTATTCCCGATGTAATCAGTAAGACTAAGCACGTGTCTGTCTTGACACAGAGAGCTGGGGTTAGTCTTCCAGTTTGCATCTCGAGGACCGAATGTACTGATGAAGTCACAGACACTTGAATTATGCAAGTAATTCTTTTGTTAAGACCGAAACCGAGGTATGCATTTAAGTCTGTTATTTATTTAATTTTTCATATGTCCTGCCCGCCAAAGTTGGTTCTGGTGTTCGCTGAATTCTTCCTCTAGAGAATTTCCCTTCTAGTTTGATCGTTGATGATCTTCTTCTAGCTTTCTGGCCGGCTACCTAGCAGGCCAGCCCTGCCCATATATACATATATATATATATATATATAATATATATATATATATTATATATATATATATATATATATATATATACATATATATATATATATATTCATATCCAAATAAGCAACAAGTATATCCGAGGTAGAGTAGTACAATTGTTTCATGCTACCACGGATATACTTGTTGCTTATTTTGATTATAATCACCCCATTTGATTTATTTGGATAATACCACACAAAATTCTGGTGCCTTTGACTTAAGTACCATATTCATCTGAATCTAAATATTTTCTGATCTTATATACATATATAAATATGTGTGTGTGTTTGTCTGCGCATCGCTGTATGTGTAGTTGTTTGTGTTGGTTTAGTATATATGTATGTTTATATATGGTCGTGCGTTCATGTGTTTCGAATGAGATTTTAACATTGAAATTTATCAATAGGGAAATTGTTTCGAAATGGAAACAAATTTCTCTTATTATAAATTACATGACAGCTAAATAAGAATGTTTATAAAGACAAACGTATGCATTTGTATATTTTGACACACGCCTTACCTCTTTTCATAAGTACCCCGTTTGTATGTATATATATATATATATATATATATATATAATATATATATATATATATTGCAATCATCAATCGTATGGTAGTCTCTACTTACATTCGCGAATGCATTATGTTATCAGGTTTCTTAATCAGTCATAAGGTTTTATGAAGCCCAGCTTCTAAAGACTGTCACTAACAGATGTAGGTAGATAACAGTGTGCCCAAGGAAAGCTAGTGTTATATTACAAAAATATATTCCTATTGGTTTTTCTCTAGTTTACATTAAATGTATTCTTACGCTTCCTCTATAACATTATATTATCGATAGAGGGCAAAAATATTTTACTAATTTATAAACATTATTTTCACTCCTATAGATAATTATGTCTGCTGTGCTTCATGTACACCCTTCGTTTTCCGACAGTGTCATTTCACTTGTATGTATGTATGTATGTATGTATGTATGTATGTATGTATGTATGTATGTATGTATGTATGTATGGATGGATGGATGGATGGATGGATGGATGGATAGATTGATGGATGGATTCATGGATGTATACATGTATTTATGGGGTATATATGTGTGCATCCGTGCAAAATATGAACAAACACTGTTTATATACAACATATGATATTAGTGTTTAGTAAATTCTGTAAATCTCTATGGTTGAAAATCTGAAAGATATCTTAATATTTAGAGAGCGTTATGAATATATTCCTTTTTAGCTTTTATATATATATATATATATATATATATATATCTACATGTGTGCACGCACATTTGTGTTTTTTCATCCAGAAAAGCATATATATTCTTTTAATATTTCATTCTTTTACTTGATTCAGTCATTTGAAGTACCGCCTTTAGTCGAGCAAATCGACCCCTGGACTTATTCTTTGTACGCCCAGTACACATTCTATCGGTCTCCTTTTACCAAACTGCTAAGTTACAGGACGTAATCACACCAGCCGCAGTTGTCAAGCGATGTTTGGGGGACAAACATAGACACACAAACATACACACATGTACATACATACATGCATACGTACATATATATTCACACACATGCATACAAACAAATACACGCACACATACATATATATATATATATATATATATATATATATATAAGGCGGGCTTCTTTCAGTTTCCGTCTACTAAATCTACACATAAGGATTTGGTCGGCCCGAAGCTATAGTAGAAGACATTTGACGATGTGGTTGATAAGAAAGCTACTTACCACACAGCCACTCCAATATTATATATATATAATATTGATGGTTTCGTGGAGAAATTTATACTATAAATTTCGATGTATTTGATATTGTTTTTGTTTTCTTTTCACTTTGGACGCGAACGAGAACGTTAAATACTCCATGTTCAAAACAATTCAATTGAACTAAATATAATGTTATTGATATCAGTTAATATCAATTCTTCACGCTTCAAATCTTTGTATATATTTCTGTAATTATTCATCTTATTAATTACCAACGTTTATTTCTATTTAAATATATTGCTACTATTTATTAGTTTCTATTCGCTTTTCTTCTTAATATTCTCTGTGTAAATAAATTTATCACCAAGTAGCAATTGTCTGTATCACTTTATCAATTTCAATTCAACAAAAATAAACCTATGAACGGTTCATTTGGGAGTGTGATTAAGTAGATGGCGAACATTTTTAACATTCATATATCGATTGTTTCTACATTATTTCCGAATATGTAAGTCTATAAAACCATCACGGAAAACATCTTAATGTTATAGTCATTGCAGTCTAAAATTAAACAGGTTTTCAATAAACCTTATTAAATATTTTTGAGATTATTAGATTGACTAATATGTGTGTTTTATGTGTTATTAACATTAGCTTGCTTTTCCCGTTTGTGTGTGTGTGTGTGTGTGTGTGTGTGTGTGTGTGTGTACAGAAGTGGATATGAATAAAGTATCATGGTAGCTCTTTGGTGAATCGAGTCCCACGGTAAGGAAATGCCTCCAGAATCCAATCTTCATTAACTGACAGCCTAAAGTTATTAAAGAGCTGGCAACGTTCTCATATAATAGCTCTGCTTATTTAAGAGAAGAACTATCAATTCTAATAAATTTTGGATGTATATCATCACTTCACAGAGTAGCACCAGGTCTAGTTGAGCATCTAAATATTTTTATTTCTGTATTGCCCACAGGGGGCTAAACATA
This sequence comes from Octopus sinensis, assembly GCF_006345805.1. Taxonomy (NCBI): domain Eukaryota; kingdom Metazoa; phylum Mollusca; class Cephalopoda; order Octopoda; family Octopodidae; genus Octopus; species Octopus sinensis. The sequence continues at coordinate 119,218,278 of NC_042997.1, read as the reverse complement.
GAGAAGACAAAAACCAGACAAAGGGATTAAGTCGATTACATCGACTCCATTGCATAACAGGTACTTATTTAATCAATCCCGAAAGGATTAAAGGCAAAGTTGACCTCGGCGGAAATTGAACTCAGAACATTACGGCAGACGAAGTGCCTCTAAAAATTTCGCCCGGCGTGCTAACGATTCTGCCAGCTCGCCGCCCTAAGAACGCAGAGAGACATCATCAGGCCAAATATATTAAGGAATCGATTACACGAGGTTAGATGCCACGAGGTTAGATTTACGTGTTGGTAGCAGAGCAAATCTTTGTTTACCAGACTGCAGAACATGACACAGTCAATCATAAATACATGTACAGCAATGCCTCGATATACGAATTAATTAAGGCGGCTAGCTGGCAGAAACGTTAGCATACCGGGCGAAACGCTTAGCAGTATTTCGTCTGTCATTACGTTCTGAGTTCAAACATTTTCTCTCTATAAATTTCTCGTAAGGCGGAGAAGCATTCTTTAAAAGTTAGCAGCATAATCTTACATTGAAATATTTGCAATAAGAAAGAAATCATAGGTTACATATTAGTTTATCGACAGCAGTGGTTTTGATTTCCAAACTTAACAGTACGCTTAATGTCGTTATTATATGGAATCTGCAGCATACTGTGGCAAAAGTTACAGCAGAATAATAGCTACTAGTTGGTGCTGGCAGACGTTGCACAAAATAATATTTTAAGAGATTCAGAACCGTTGAGAAGAGATCTATGGTAGTATAGAGAATATGGTGTTGCAGAGTCTCCAATGTTTAACTGTGGTAATGAATAACAAACTAAAAATCACAATTTAAGGTGTCATCTAATACTCGACTAAGGGAAATCTGCACAAAGTACAATAACGATGTGGATGGATGAGGGGTACGTTTTAAAATCATTTGCAGTATAAATATCATTAAATTTATACAAATTTAGTAAAAGTATCTTCAAAATTAAATTATTGATTTTTGACATCGTGATAGATCACGGCCTCTATACAAGTGTAAAGAACTGTGAAATTAGGACGGTTTACCAATTATGAATTTTAATTAAAATAACTGCATTAATAGTTGTAGTGTTATATTATAAGTATTTATTTTTTTGTCTACCAGGTCACTCCAGATATGTCAATATTTATTTGCTCCTCATGATCTATGAACTTATATCCAAACTTTCGTATTTCTGATTCTGATATTATAGTTTGTACGACAAACATTTGATGTTGAATATAAAATTAACCAATTAACGTAAATGATATACGATACTCCGTGCGCTGTCATGGCTCTGTGGTCAACGCTTTCATTTCCAAGCTAAAAGTCTCTGTGCTGGATCGCGCTATTACATAAGGGCCATCAAAAGCGTGTGAGCGATATTTGATTGGCAGAAACCGTGTAAGATCCCGCTAGCATGATATCTTCTGCTCTCGGATGATAAATTTTACTTTGCTACTCTATTTAATATCACAAGTTGAGCCCTGGTTCGTTTGACAAGAGTAAATTTATTGCAAGCCCTTTTTTCAAAGAGATCCTTAAATTTTAAATATATGAACATATATATATATATATATAATATATATATATATATATATATATATATATATATATATATATATATATATATGTATGTATATATATATATATATATATATATATATATATATGGCCATAATTTAATTGAGTGAAATTAAGCTTCAGGCTCCATTCCTGGTGGTACCTTTCCGTCAATTCCTTTAAGTTTCTGTTTTGCAACCATACTTCCCCCGGAGCCGACTATGAATAAAGCAGGGGTTATTCAGATTCTTTTACTTCCAACATATGTTTCGAAGATAACATTGGTACTATTCCAGAAGGAATAAAATAGTGTAAAACAATGCAATCTTCTCATCAGGAAAAGACAGAAGCCAAACACATCAATAAGACATTTTAACAGAATGTGATGGCTGCTTATATGATGAAGGGAACGCTATCAATGTTTTTTTTAAACCAGTTGTAGATATAACGTCATAGTTAGTTTATAGAAAGACGTAGAGAAAGAAATAAATTTGGAGAAAACTAATAGTGGAGAAATATAGAGCAATAGGTGAATTAGAATAAAGCTTAAAGAAATGGCAGTAGATATATTTAGTGGAAGTGCAATGTAAGAAGACAGTCAAAGGTCAAAGCTTATAGAATGGTAGAAATCACTTATAGGAACTAAATGAATGTTTCTGCCAATGTTTGCAATGATAAACGCATTCTATAAACGTGTTTACAAGGGGATAAATAACATTTCACTATTACAAAGTGAGCCAAAAGATTTACCTTTGTCATAAGGTAAAGTAATTAAGAGAATATTTCCTTCGAAATTAAACCGTTTATTATGATCTTTTAGATACCAAACTTATTTATTAAGCTCGGTATTGTTACGTTTATTGATGTACCTAAATGTAGAGTAATGATTAGATATTCTTTTGGACAACTGAGTTGAAGAACTATCTATATAACAAAAGACGTCAGAACCGGAAGTAATTTTACATTGATAATTAGAGGTTATAGTCTTAGAATTACTGCTAAGAAAACGAATGCGATTGGAGTTGACTTCAGAAACAATAACCCTGCTGTTAATATTATTTAAAGAATGGTTAATGTTAATTAATATTTGGATTTTCATTAAGTTGATTTGTATTTAACAACTTATTATTATGCGAAGAGATGAGTTATGAAAGAGTTTTGCATTAGAAAAACCTGTCCTAATTCAGTGTGAGTTAATCGAATTTTATCTTGAATATCTTGGGAAATTCTTTTCTATAGCTTCACGAAACTGGTAAGGGATGATAGATTTGATCTGCGTACCATAAGGAATTATTTACCAAACAGTTTTGCCAGGACATACCTTGATATTAGGGTAATTGTCTTTAAAAGTCTTTGATGCACCGTGATAATGAAAAAAGGGTCTTAAATAGCGGTTATCTCTCTTACGCTGCGGTAATACCTTACTCGATTTGGTATCGTTACAACTTGATTTCATGTACTGATTAATAGAGATAGAATTAATGTCTACAGGGTTAATATTGGTATTTTTTGTTTATAACCTACTTTAAGTAAGGCAGAGTTATAAAATTCAGCTTTATCATTGAAGATATCAACATTAGCAAATAATCTAGAAAGTATAAGTGAAATATTCCAAACTAATTTTATAATGGCCTTAGAGTGGTTACTGAAAGAGATAATATATCTTAGATTATTTGAGTGTTTATGGTATGGGAAATACGAATCATTATGCAAGTTAAGGGTAATGTCCAAAAAGATGGCTTTAGTTACATCATCAAAAACAATGCTCCAACCCATGCTTCGGAACAATTTAACTAAGCTAAACTTAATCCTTTGTAATTTTTGGTTAGAAGCATTTTGAAAGCAGAGTACACAATCATCACTGATGTTTGGGAAGTGGTCCGCCATCTCATAAAGGATATATATACCGACCAAATCAGCGATTTCTGCTGAATGAGAACTTGCCATCGTGATATCAAAACTGTCCGGCGTATCTTTACGGACATATAGCTTGTTATCAAATTTAGTAATAGATTTTCTGGCGATCAACAAGACATTAATTTCATCCCTCGTGAGACCTGCTTTGTTGTGTGCGAGTCAGAGTGCCTTGTTATATACGATTGGGTTAATTGAGGAATAGAAACTAGAAATGTGAAACAGGATAAACTTAGTGCACTTATTATTATTAATAGAACTAAACCAGTCAATCACTTGGAACGAAAAAGATCATAAATTAAGCTTTAATTTTTTAAATTAACGTAGGAGTATATTTGTTTAGGATATTTTTGGTAAGTACGCCGATGTCAGATCTAGAAGGACAAACAAGTCGTACAAATGGGTTATTAAAAAATTGTTTGTGATCTTTTAAAAGAAAATGAGGTTGTTTATATATACATACATATATCTCTATATATACAGCCAGTGTGACTATATATATATATATATATATATACACATACATACACGCACAGATGCATACTTACATAGATACATCGATATATAGAAGCAACGATATTTCAACTCATATCTTGACACTTAAGACTCATTCATGCTGACGCATTCAAATGCAGCAACGTCCTCTATAGTCCCGTGAAGCGAATATCTGCAAAAATATTAATTAATATATTAATTACCATTATGGCTAGTGAATTTACTTCAATCGATTAAATTGTCTATTCTAATTGTAATGCATAATGACTAAATTTTAATTACTTTTCTGCTTGCATTATTTGCTTATACTTGGCAGAATTGGTAGACATATATCGAAAATTTATCCATGTCTTTGTTAAGGTTCCTAACTTTCAGATTTCAAATTTTTCCCAGATTAGATTTGCTTTTCATCTGACCATGACCGATGAAATACTGTACAATTAGTAGTATCGATATAAGCGACCGATTAACTTCTTCAAAAACTTATATACGTGCAACTAATTCAGTTTTGAAATATTTATATTGCAACATAACCAAACTATATGGAAACATAACCAAAACTATAACCAAACTGTAAATCGCACAAGGATTTACTCTAATAACTTATGCTGATATAATCTATCTTTCTTCCTTAGCACCCGCGGCAAAATGCTTAGCGCATTCCAAATTCCGCCGATGTTGAATTCCGCCTTTCATAATTTAGGGGCCCATAAGATAAATATCAGCTCCTTACTGGGCTCGATGTAATCTTTTCCTCTAGGCACAAGGCCCAAAGTTTTGGTGGGAGGAAGCCAGTCAATTAGGTCGACCCCAGTACACAACTGGTGCTTAATTTATTGACCCCAAAACGATGAAATGCAAAGTCGACCTCGGCGGAATTTGAATATAAATATAGACGAAATACCTATTTCTTTACTACCCACAAGGGCCTAAACACAGAGAGGACAAACAAGGACAAACAAACGGATTAAGCCGATTATATCGACTTCAGTGCGTAACTGGTACTTATTTAATCAACCCCGAATGAATGAAATGCAAAGTCGACCTCGGCGGAATTTGAACTTGAATTTGAAACGGTAGACGAAGTACCGCTATCATTTCGCCCGGCGTGCTAACGTTTCTGCCAGCTCACCGTAATCGACATAGCTCTTCCCTCAAACTTACTGGCCGAGAGACAAGATTTGAAAGAAATATGACACAATACTCTGCTAAATGCACACGGTCTCAAATTTTGAAGCAAGATACTAATCGCTTACGTTGAATCTAGTGCTCTCCTGGTATTTATTTTACTGAACGTGAGAGGATGTAATGCAAAACCGACTTCGGTGGAATTTAAACTCAGAACGTAATAAGCCCGAAGAAATACCACAAAGTAGTTTTCCGACACTGTAACAATACTGCGTGCCATATTGACACCAAGACGTTTGGGGTAATAAGTAAGCAGATTACAGCGTATGGTATTTATTTTATTGACTTTGCAATGGTAAATTCTCCAACAGTCGACGAGCTGGCAGATTCGTTAACATGCCGGGCGAAATGCTCAGCAGTATTTCGTCTGTCGCTACGTTCTGAGTTCAAATTCCGCCGAGGTTGATTTTGCCTTTCATCCTTTCGGGGTCGATTAAATAAGTACCAGTTACGCACTGGGGTCGATATGATCGACTTAATCCGTTTGACTGTCCTTGTTTGTCCTTTCTGTGTTTAGCCCCTTGTGGGTAGTAAAGAAATAGGTAAATTCTCCAACAGTGAAATTTGACCTGAGAACTTTATGAGAAGAAACACATCAACATATTATTTCCACGAACTCCAACAATTCTGTCACCCTGTCGCAATACTAACGCTAATGATACAATGCAAAAATGTTACGCATGCAAAACGTTTATTTTCGCTTTCTATTACTGATATATTCACTTCCAACGAAATATAACATTGGAATATGCGCTATAATACGTGATTAGAAAGTCGTAAGATTTCTAAGACAGGGGTATATATATAATCCTAGTGTAAACAAGTACATACCAAATATGTTTTTTAGACATGCTCTTCATGCGTACACAGATGTACAGAAGTGAAAACGTTACCCACCTAGCCTTTCGATCAAATGATAGATTTTTTTAAAATCTTTTTACCAATAATTTCAGCTATTATTATTCAAAAATCACAAAATCTTTTTTCCGAACAGTTCACACATATGTCAGTTTCTTGTCTCTAAACATATTCATTTCGACGCCTTCAATATCGGAGATTTAGAAAACCAACACTTGAAATATGCATTTGTGTATGCATGTATGTATGTATGTATGTATGTATTTATGTGCATACACACATGTACAATTTCATACGCCCACACACATACGAGCACACATACATGCATGCATGCATATATTTATATATGTGTATAACTATATATATATATGGTTGTATATATACGCACGGACGAGAAACGCAGCGACTGAGATAGTATATATATATATATGCATACACACAACCATGCATGCGTACATGTATACCTAATCATTTATACATCCAACAGTCGTATATGTCTGTGTGCATGTGTGCAAAGTGTGTGCGCGTGCATATGTGTGTGTGAGTGTGTGTGTGTGTGTGTGTGTGCGTGTACATGTGTGTGTGTGTGTGTGCGTGTACATGTGTGTGGTGTGTGTGTGTGTGTGTGTGTGTTTGAGCATGTCTGTATATCTTTTGAATACATCACTCACAGGCACTCCGATATTTCGATTTGCATGTCGTCGTAAACAATCCGGAACTTCAAAGTCGCTCTCAAACTTAGCTTTGTAAAATTTAACATATAAGGTCACTAGGTAAAATTATAGTATTTATAAGTTTTCGCATAAAAATAAACATAAAACACACACACATACACACAAACACACATCACATATGCACAAACCCACACAAACTAAATACATACATGCATGCATATACCTACGTATACATACCTGTATCTTCGTATACATATCTTCCTTTGACGCTAGTTCCTCTCAGAAACTTATTCTAACATTCTGATGATTTGGGATTATGTTGTGTGTGTGTCTGTGTGTGTTTCGATTTTTATCTATTCTAATGTTTTTGTATACTGATTCTTCCATTCGTATTTGAATTGTTCTGTGACCATTTCTATTTCTCCCTAAAGGTAAATCAAAAATTGTAACATTCTGCGTACATCTATAGTCTATTTGTATGCGTGTATATATGTATATATTTATATATATATATAATATATATATATATATATAATATATATATATATATATACATATACATGCACTCTCCTGTCTTTGAAAGAACTTTTGCTCCATCAATTGCCTTCCGGTCATTTCAATATGTGACCGCGTGTGTATCGTTGGTGATTTTCTTTCTCCGTCTTCCATTCTTTGGACTTTTTCTATAATTTTGACGAAGAGCACCGCTCGAGACGTGAGATCCTCTTTCTTTCTTTTCCTTTCCTGAGCGTCCAATAACACTGTACTTATTGCACGACCTTGCATTGTTGTTTTTTCTTGCTTGTTCAGGTTTCGATTCACTATATATATATAGTGGTTTTGATTCACTATATATATATTTTTTCAACCACATTATAACGTTCTGTGGGTTAGTTTGTTTGTTTCATCCCCAATGCCTTAACGTTTGTATTATCCTCTCAAATTACACCAAAATCTCAGACTATAATGAATAATATCGTATTTATTGTCTGTGAAAATTATAGAATATAAAACAACTTTGATAAGAAACTTGTACCTACTTTTCAGACGAAAACAATGCCGTTCTGAACATGTTGGCCGCAACTGTAGATATCGGTACCCATACGCGTATATATTTATTTTTATACTATGCGTCTATCTTATCTACCTGTCGTTGTGTCATTTTTACTCAGCCTTACATTTTTCCGTCTTTCTATTGTTCAGTAACTTCTAACACATTCCTATGTCTAGATTATATCTGCGTTGTAACCTTTCCATCTCTACCGCCCGCCCATTCTTCTCTCTTTCTCCCTCGCCTTCTGTCCTCACGCCTTCCTCTTTTAGTCTTTTACTCTTTTACTTGTTTCAGTCATTTGACTGTGGCCATACTGGAACACCGCCTTTAGTCGAGCAAATCCACTCCAGGACTTATTCTTTGTAAGCCTAGTACTTATTATATCGGTCTCTTTTGCGCAAAAGCTAAGTTACCGGGACGTAAACACACTAGCATCGGTTGTCAAGCGATGTCGGGGAGGGGCGAAAACATACATACAAACATACACACACACACACACATACATACATACATACATACATACATACATACATACATACATATATATATATATATATATACGACGGGCTTCTTTCAGTTTCCGTCTACCAAATCCACTCACAAGGCTTTGGTCGGCCCGAGGCTATAGTAGAAGACACTTGCCCAAGGTGCCAAGCAGTGGTACTGAACCCGGAACCATATGGTTGGTAAGCAATCTACTTTATTTCATATAATTTGCCATTTAGGCCTTTACAAAGAGGGGACAAACAAGGACAGACAAATATAAAGGGTGAAGTAGCTTAACATAGTTACAATTTTCGAATGAAATTACGGATAAGATTATAAACAATGAATTTTACGAAGGCAATGTTTAAAAATATTAATGATCATGTCGAAGGACGGACACCCAGCCATCCGGGTAGAACCTTTACTTTCTGATCCGGTCACACTTACCTGGTGCCAAACATACCCATCTTGTATGCCACAGGCTTCCATCTTTTCACAAACATATCTCGTGACAGACACCTCTCTCCAGCCTGATTTTGCTACTGAGGTGGTAACTAAAAAAGTTTATCAACCCCTGGCCGGAGACAAAGGTGCCTGTCACTATACCTTTCGTACGCGTCTTCCATACTGTTTCTTTCAGTATGGCTACTACACAGAAAAAACAAGCCTTTCTTTCCCTGTTAAGGAAAGGTAGCGGCACAATCTCGATGATAGACTCAGCTGATAGCTGTACTCTTCCCATCATTGACAACAGTTGTTCAACAAAAGCTATCAGTCCCGATAACTCCGGACACTCCACGAATGCGTGCAAGACGGTCTCCCTATCCTGCTCACATCGCGGGCATGTCGGCGAGACGGCACTACCGTGCCTTGACAGCTTGTCGCGAACAGGTAAAGCCGCACGGAAACACTGCCAGGCCAGGGATTTCTGGTAATTATCCAGATACCCCGGCCCGAACGTCCTCCGGAACAGGTTGACCAACTGATTTTCATCGTAGCCCAGGGTCTCCCCCAAGGCGTCTTCGGACTTAATATCCACTAACCCGCTATAGAAATCCGTGGTGGAACTCCTGTTGCCGGCGTTGCCCACCCGAGATAGTAGCTGGAGCGCCTGACGGCACTCCAAATGCCATTCACTCAGTTTAGGTCTCCGCTTGATCCATGCACCGATGTCCGTTAGGGATGTTAACTGGGGAAGGTAGAACCGGACGTGCGGTGACCACACCTGCTCTCCATCCAGGTAAAGCCAGAGGTGCCTCAACCTTAACGCGAGTTTTCGCATCCTCAGCCAAGGCATCCCTAGCCCACCCTTGAGCGGTTTCTGGCAGCAGACAGAGCGCTTTACAAGTGGCTTTCCTCCTTTCCACAAAAATCGGAAAAGGATTCTCTCCAACTTGTTCAGCCACAAATCGGGGCAAGGCACCACGGTCAGACGGTAGGTGATTACTGATGCTATAAACATCTGCACCACCTCCGCCTTCCCTAGCAGGGATAACGCCCGCCCAGACCAGGTCTGGGTTAGAGCGGTCACCTTGTTGGCCACCTCACTCCAATTTTTCTCAATCTGGAGGTCTGGCCCGAACCAGACTCCGAGCAGCTTAACAGGACCTTCCGTCCAACGCCCTACGACGTTATTGGACGGCATCGGCTTGCCCCTCCAGGTGCCGAGTTGCAAACCAAGGCATCCCTAGCCCACCCTTGAGCGGTTTCTGGCAGCAGACAGAGCGCTTTACAAGTGGCTTTCCTCCTTTCCACAAAAATCGGAAAAGGATTCTCTCCAACTTGTTCAGCCACAAATCGGGGCAAGGCACCACGGTCAGACGGTAGGTGATTACTGATGCTATAAACATCTGCACCACCTCCGCCTTCCCTAGCAGACCAGGTCTGGGTTAGAGCGGTCACCTTGTTGGCCACCTCTCTCCAATTTTTCTCAATCTGGAGGTCTGGCCCGAACCAGACTCCGAGCAGCTTAACAGGACCTTCCGTCCAACGCCCTACGACGTTATTGGACGGCATCGGCTTGCCCCTCCAGGTGCCGAGTTGCAAACCGACCGACTTGTCCTTGTTAACCTTTGCTCCTGCCACCGCCTCGTAGCTTTTGATGGCCTCTTCCATCACTGGAAGCTGGCCTTCGTCTGCCACGATGATGGAGGTGTCATCCGCATACGCCGTAGCTCCTCTTCCACACCATAGATCATGCGGCGCGCCCCCTAGTGCCTCCAACTTCCGCAGCAAAGGCTCAAGAGCCAATACGTATAGGAGCGAGGACAGGGGACACCCTTGACGAACTGAACGCTCGATCCTGAACGGCTTCGAAAAGGAACCGTTCACCTTGACTACAGACTCGATGTCGCTATACAAAGCAGCGATCCAACCTCGAAAGGTCGGGCCTAGGCCAGCCTCTCCAAGGACCGCCGCCAGGTACCGATGGTCGACCCTATCAAATGCTTTGGACTGGTCTAAATGTACCAGTGCTCACCCTGCGCCGGAAAGCTTCCCCACCCTCTCTAAGGAGTAGCGTATAAGGTGGAGATTGTCGTGGATCGTTCTGCCGGGGATAGCGCACGTTTGCGCTTCCCCGACAAGTTTGTCCACGACCCGCGCCAACCTTTTTGCTAGCACCTTGGCCAGAATCTTTAACTCTGTGTTTAACAGAGTTATGGGCCTGAAGTTCCCTATCTCGTCCCCCTTGTTCGGGTCCTTCCTGATCAACGTCACCGCCCCCCGGCTCGCAGACTTGGGAATTCTCCCATTCTGCTGCCAGTTGGCGTAGACGCTAGCCAGCAGGTGCCCGAACAAGTCTGGCATACTTCTATAAAATTCATAGGGCAGACCATCGAGACCCGGTGACTTCTCCCCGGGGCACTTGCCCAACACCTCGATTACTTCCTCGGCTGTGATTGGCCCTTCACAGCACTCAGCCTCTCGTGTCGAGAGGCGCGGGCCACCAGACAGGAAGTCCCTAAGGGCCTCACCATGATCCAGCGTCCCGCACCTCCCGAACAACTCGGCGAAGTGCTTGTGAAGTGCCTCACACATCTCGTCCCGCTTCTTGATCGTGCATCCGTTTTCATCAACAAGAGACCCAATTGTGGCATCGTTTCCACGCTGTGTTTCTATCGTACGGGCCCATCCGGCAACATTAATTCCCTCACGGCCCAATGCTCGTACTTTAGCCCGGACTCTACATCCCTCAGGTTTGGTTTTGAGGTGACGGTCTAATGCCGTTCTCGCCCTTAAAATGTGAGATGCAGAGCCCAACCTCAACGCCTCCTCTAAGTTCTTAACTAGTTGCCCTTCTATTCTAGCCCTATCTAGTCTTAGTTGTTTACTAAATCTAATGGACTCGAATCGAATGGCTCTTTTGAGGGTGAACCACCACCGGTTATTAACCACGGCTCCGGTTAACGCCCTCTGCACTAACACCTTAATCCGGCTACGGTATGCCTCGCGTGTCAAAATAGACTTGTTCAGCTTCCAGTAGCCGGTTCCTATCTTAAGTGTGCTATCTATGTCCAGTCTACACGTGACCATTCTATGGTCAGTATAGGGCACCTGGACGAGCTGTGGACAACTAAAACTAGACTTATCTCTAGTTCTTATCACTATCCTGTCTAGATAAGACTTGAACCTTCCGTCGCCACTCATCCAGGTCCACTCTGAGACGTTCGGATGGTCAAGTCTGTAACGATCTGCCAGCTGAAACCGCTTAAGCAGATCCACGAGACGTGAGTTCACTTTCCTATAGATCGAGCCAACGCTATCGATGTGTACGTCAACGATAGCATTAAAGTCCCCTAATATCACTAAAGTCTTCGACGTCACGAGAAAGCCCTCTAGGCGCCGATAAAAATCAGTTTGGAAACCTCTAGCACAAGGTGCATAGAGTCCGATCAACCTGAAGGCCTTACTGCTGTATGTCACATCAAGGACGACCAGCCCACCTTCTCGGTCTACATAGACTGTACTTGTCTGTAGAGCCAAGTCTTTACGGATCAGTACCACTACGCCCCCTCGCCCTCCGGTCTGGCCAGGAGACATGATTTTCTCGTAGCCATTCAGGAGAGGTGAGAAGGTTTGTAGGCTGTCCAGCTTGGTCTCTGTAGCAACCATCACATGTATATCATGTGATCTGAGGTCGTCGAGGAAACAAGCCTGCTTCCACTTCGAACTCAGACCACGCACATTTAAACAACCAAGGTTAAGCGAAGCCATTACAAAAAGTAAAAGTTCTACTTACATTTCGTTGGAAAGGTGGGGGCCGACCTCACCACACGTTTGTGGGCCCCTTCTTTCTCCTCTTTCTTCAGATAGTCCGGCAAGTTCGCGATATGCCGGATGGCGTTTGGGTGTCTGTTTTTTAATTGTTTGAACGTTGTTTCCGCAATTCACGCGTGTCTATTTCGATCTTTGTATTTGTTGTACAGTCTTGCTGACTGATGCTGAACCACAATATCGTTTATGTATTTGTCTTGTGTGTCGAATTCAATTAATATGAGTTCATTTTCTTTTTTGTCTTCTTTTTCTGGGCCAGTTGAGCGGGATTTTTTTTCCGTGTCTGTGGTGTGTCTTTGTTTTTATTATTTTTTGTAGGGGATGTGGGCGGGGATGCTGCACGAATTATTTTACGAACTGGTGTAAATCCCCCCTCTGATACCTCCATGGTATCGTCTGGGGTGGCAATGGTTTGTTCGGTAGGCGCCGCAGTTTTTAGGGGGTGGGAGGTTTTAATAGTGTAGGGGTTTCTGAGTGCGAGGGCTGGGTTTTTCTTCAGTCTGTTTTGGGGTTGGCACCGTAACAGCGGGAGTGGGATTTTTTGTTTTTGTAGGGGTAGGTGTGTTTGCAAGGGTAGGAACTTTTTTATTATCTGAGGGGCCTGGTGTCTGCGGTTTCTTTTGCTTGTCTGGACAGTCTACACGAATGTGGCCCTTTTTGCCGCAGGCGTAACAGGTGGGTTTTCGGCCTTCGACCTGTACCCTGAGGGCTACGTTCTCGCCCACGAGCACCCTCTCAGGAAGGAGCTGCAGGTCCTCCGCTGTTCATTGAATTAATATATTAATGTTACGCCCGAGCCAAAATAGAGGGGTAGAGCATGTTACTTGTAGTATTTTTATTTTGTCTGCCCTTTTGTATAACAGGGCGGCCACTACCTCTACCGGATCTACTTCCGGCGGGGCTTCTACAATCCTGACCCGGGACGTCCTGCGTCCCCTAAAGCTTGGGAAAAGTACCACCTCCTTGGTTTTTAGGGGGTTCACAGAATGCCCGCGGGCCATTTCTTCCCCCGAGAAGCGGACATCCACAGTGCCATATGCCCGTCCCCTGGCGACGTACACGATGTCCTTCCAAATCGGGGACAGGCATTTCTCGATGGTGCTTTTTTCAACGTGTTTGAACCTTCTGCTTTGTGGACAGAAAGTTTTAAACACTACGGTCCGCTTCTCGGTCTCCACGATACTGGCGGAGGGTGATATTTTAACATCACCACCCTCCTCTTGCATTCTTTTAAATAGCTCGACGAGCTGGTTGACATCGATGTCAATGTTCTCGGTAGCCACTGCGGCTACCGCAGAAAATTTTTTAACATTGCTCTCCTCAATAGCACTACTTTCGTGAATAATTTCAACAGACATTATTCTGTTGAAATTAGACAACACAAAAATTACGAGTATTGGTTTCCCACAAAACTGGGAAACCTATAGAAAGTTTTTCTTCCAAAGTAGTTCAAAAAAGCAGTTCAAAAATTCCAATTCCCACCCCCATTCGGGGGAGGGGCACGAAAATAGTCTGGCAGGACTATATATAGTCACGTAAATAAAAAGCCACAGTGGCTAACAGTTCAACGGTAAGAAATTATTCACTTATTTCCCGGTAAAACCGGAGAACAAGACAGTTCAGCAACGTTTAAAGGCAAATTTTCAGTAGTGGGAATTCAACAATTAACAACACAGCAAAACTCTTACCGGGAAGAAAACGCGTCCAAACCGTAGTACGGTAAGCAAAGTCACTCTTCTGTCAGTGAGGTTAGCAAAGCTACTTACCACACAACCATGCTATTAATTTTCTTTCACGTTCCTTCTATCAGCATTTTTCTGCGTTTTTTTCTCTCTTTTCTGCCCTTTTATACTCCGACAAATGACATTACAGCCAAACGTTACGGTATTGTATCGAAATTATTACGATATAGGTCGATAATTTATGAGGAGTTAGGCTTCTAGAAATTATCTTTAATTCTCCACCCCCACCCCTAAAAATTTAAGTCGTCACTCTGTAACATCTGTTTATATCAGAAAATATGAGACTGTGCAGTGAATATGTGTCTGCGGTTAAAAACACGGATAACGTCTGAGATTGTGAGTGTGTGTAATATATATATATACACATATGTATGTATATATACACACGCATACATACACATACATACATATATATATTTGAAGTGTGCACACGCGGTTATGTTCAGTGATGTAAACCGTCTCTGTGTCCATGCGATAAATATAGATCGATATAGTAATTACCAGACTGGAATAATTAATGGGTCAATATCACCCATATATCAGCGTTAAAACGAGTGTCTCCCCTCCAATGAACAATGACCAAAATTATTGAAAATACATTCAATGTACAAAAATATATATTCAGAAAATAACCTGGTCAGAATTTCATCTTCTGTTTCTGATATTGTTCAATGTTTGTCCTTAACAATTTAATATAAATGTACAATGTACAAACAAGTATGAATGCCACAAATTATAGTGTTTACCTTCGCAATGTATTCAGCACAACGACGTTAATATAGTATATATTTTGAGATTCCATTCATGAGTTAGAAGATGGAGGCGATGATTAGTTCCGACAGATTTTTTCCTGAGGGTAGCGTTAGGGGAGAAAAATTTATGAATATGCCTTCCGCTGTTTTACACATCGCTTGCTCTTTGATCTCGAGGCGGACGGGGATTTTATCACAAGGCAATTTCCTGTTAGTAATGGTGCTGCGAGTATCGAATAATTTGATACACTAACAAGCATATCGGTAACACGGTCTCTCAGTGTATTTAAATAGGAATAAGCATGCATTGCGAAAAATTTATCGGCACGCATTCATATACAAAGACCGTAAACAACCAACACATGTATGAAGAACACCGTTGCACACACACACACACGCACACACACACACACACACACACACACACACACACACACTCATAAATATATATATATATATATATATATATATATATATATATATGAACACCGCATACCTTCACTAACTATTTCCTTCCCAAAATACATAAACCCGACAGACCTGGCCGCCCCATTGTTTCCGCCTGCAATTGTCCCACAGAACTCATTTCAAAATACTCCGACCGCATCCTGTCCCCTTTAGTTGTTGTCCTTCCATCCCAACCATATGACACTAATTATGCCCTTCGCCTTCTTAATACCTTCTCCTTCCCTCCCGGTCCCTCACACCTCTTCAATTTGGTCATCAAATCACTATACACGGTGATTCCCCACAACGACGGTCTCTTGGCCTCCAATACTACCTCGATCGTCGCTCTGTCCCCACACCCAGCAACTCCGCCCTTCTCCGTCTGGCAGAGCTCTTCTTAACACTCAACTGCTTTACGTTCCCGGGGAGACATACCAACATGTGTCCATCATCGCTATGGGAACGAGAATGGGTACGCACGTACTTACACAACAAATAAGCACACATACCTCCTTCTCTTACACTCTCCTGTCATAGAATGAAATTGTTTTTCATATGTGAATCATTGACGATTTTCTTCCTCCGTCTCCCTTTCTATTGGACTTACCTCTGTTTCTGTAGAAGATATTTGCCCAAAACGTCAAACCATCTTTCTTTCTTTTCCTGAGCATCTGCTAATACAGTACATGTACCACTTCATCGCGTTGTTGTTTTTTAGGTGTTTCTTCATTTTTGGGTGATATATATATATATATATATATATATATATATATATATATATATATATATATATATATATATATATATATACATACATATGCATTTCTGTATGATATCCATCTTCCACAAATAAAATCTCTTGCCAGTCTTGCTTGGTGTCACATTCTTCATTTTCCTACTTCTACCATGAATCCCTTTCGCACATTTCGTACAGAACACTGCATTTGCCATTAGCCTTCTGCCACACACGCCACATGGCTCTACCTTACTCGCAAACAATTCTCCTTCCATCCCGCTCACTGTCATCATTGTTTTCCCGAGGTTTACCTTAAAGCCTTTGCTTTCAAAAGCCTCCTTCCGTTTCAGAAACTTATCCCTCAATTCGTCCAATGTCGCACTCATCAGAGCAAGGTCATCCGCATATAGTATCTCCATTATGAATCCCTTTTTACACTCTCCATCACGACATCCACGACTATTGTAAAAAAAAGACGGTGACAACACAGATCCCTGATGCACGCCAACTTTCACCACAAACTCCCCCGACACCTCTGGCATTGTCAAGAGTTTTTTCACAGATTTATGTCGCCTTTTGCATTTGAGGATTTTATGTGAATTGATAATATTTTTCACTTTTGGGTCTGTGGACAGTAAGGGGAGGTTTTGTGTGATTGTGGTGTATGCATCGATACTTTTGGGGTTGCCAAATTTCACACACCACACCCACCCTATCAGTTAAAAGATGTGCACGCCCTAACTGTGGTACCTGCCCCTTCCTACTTGAAGGCTCTGAATTTACTTTCAAACAAGGAACAAAGTTTAAAATCAAGACCAACTTCTCCTGTTCCTCCGAGAACCTCATCTACGTTCTCACATGCGCCTGTTGCCAACACAATTATGTTGGACAAATGAGACTTCCTTCACGTAGAAGAGTAGCGGTCCATAAAGAACAGATAAATCTCCCAGAATACCGTCAAATTCCACTAAGGAGCCACATAGACTCGTGCGCTAGAGGCAAACATTCTAAATTTCACATATTCCCGTTCTACCAATGTAAAGACGGAATCACTACAAAAGAAAGAATCCACAAGTAGAATGTTTTTATTGAAAAATTCCAAACGCATCTTAATATGCAAACTACACGATGACCATAATCCTTTTTCTAACATCTTATGTGACAAAAAATTGATATAAGCATCCTGTTTGACAAAAAGTCCATCATCCCAATTGAAGAGCATAAAATCCACAGAGTGGTCTCCCCTTACTCACAGGAACTAGATAACTCCTACCCTATTTCCTGTTTTGACACTCTTTTACCAAATACTTTAAACTAAGCACAACTTTTAATCACACGGATTAAAGAAATCCTCCAAAGACTATTATTGAACGCTAAAAGCATAAAGACTCTACAATGTATCGGTATACTTATGTATTAATTTTTGTATATGTTTATTATTATTTTTTGGAAAAAAAAACATTGTAAATTTCTTTTTCCCCTTCCTCAATTTAAAAAAAAATTCTTTTCCCCTTTCAAATCTTGAAAATTTGCTTTGTGATGAAAACCGTTATGATTTATTATTTTTTAAATTCTCCATACACCCATTTTTATTATAATTTACTTTCAATTAAGCATTCTGACTTAGTATAATTTTTCCTCTCCTATCATTTCTCCACATGCGCACCATTTATTGCTTTATATATACTTCAGGCTCTGAAATATCGACTTTGGTGGGATTTGAGGTCAGAACAAAATTATGTTCAAGAACCAGCGCGAATAAATCATTTCGGTGTTCTACACCCGCTCCCATAACGATGATCGTAGCAACAATAACACTAACAATTGTTTATAAAACGAGTGAAAGGTTTGAAATTTAGGAGACACTCTTAACTATGCTTATCTCGGCAGAATTTGCACTCAATGACATTGAGCACCCGCAACATATATCATAAAGCATACTATCCTCGGTGCAACGATTCTGCGACTGTGTCTATTTAAAAATATAGAAAAGTAAAGAAAATAAGAAACGCTTCACCTGTTTGCGTCCACCTCGGAAAAATTCAATCAAAATTATGAAGTCGACTTCAAGGGAGTGTTTAAAAATATTGTGAAAATATGTTATGTAATGTTTTAGAAGTTGCAAATTAAACTTGTCAAGTTAGTTCCTAATCATATTTTCCCCATGAGATCTCATTAATCCTTATGCAATCTCCGCTGCTAAAGAAACTTGAAAGATTATATATATCTTGTGAAATAGCTCTCAACATAAATATTTTATAAACTTAAGAATAAATAATAAATTAACGTAAATATTGACAATAACATATGTGTAAATTTGATGGTCTCATCTGCCTTGAGAAACAAGAAGAATTTAATAAATGTATTACTTTTCTCGATTTGCCACATCAGTTGTTGTGTAAACACTGAAAGGTGTTTAGCTAATAACAGCGTATATCATTGAAGGCTGTCCGATATTTTGTTTATGTTTGTCACGCACATATTGCGTGTTAAAACAAAGCAAATTGAAGTGACATTCGTCAGAAATCACAGTCTATTCATATCCGTATAGATCTACACATTAACACAGGGACATCTAGGTGCTCGCGCGATCCGCTAGAAATGACAGCACCCTCTCCATTCAATTAAACCCTAACTTGTTAAAATAGGGAAGAAAAAATTGTCTAACATAGTTGGCTATACATAAGATAAAAACACCGAAGTGTCACGCTTCTTGACACTTTCATCATTGATATTATTGATTGGTTCTGACCTGAGTTTAAACAATCATATAACAAAATATGAAGTTTGCCCAAACATTCATTTTTTTCTATTGACATTAAATTTCAAGCACTCTAATAAGTAGTCTTCCTCCAGTGTACGTGGACCCGTTAGCTACTTAATTCTTCATCATGGTTCGACGCGAACTTGCGATGATTTAGGCTGGGTTTTATGTGTTTGGGAACGACCTGAAAGTGCGAGGCCAATTGCATATTATCGATATCTCGGGCTTTTTATTTATTTATTTTATTAAAAGGTAAGAAAGCAGCAGGAATCTTCAGGAAAATATGCATTCTCTACAGACACGATGCTGTGATGGAACGTATATTCCGTAAATGGATTTTAAGACCTTGATCGGGAAATTTGTCTAACCTTCCGATTGAGATTAATAGCGACAAAATGAATGGGTCAGTGAACACCAACTCTGTTTGTATGACCAGGATCATTACAGATCGCGTGTTGAAAACTATATACAGGAATGATCCCAGTAACATGAAGGGAAAAGATCTTTTCTGAAGAGAATGGTAACAGAGGGGAAAATGTGGATCGTCTAAAATAATGTGAAGTACAAACTATGAGGATGGAAGTACGGTGAACCACCACAAACTCCGAGGCAGGGTTTCTGCCAATGATGGTTGTGCTTTCGACTTGGTGGGATTCGAAAGCTGCTGTCCTTCTTTGAAGAGGATGTAAAAATTCACCTGGAATAATTTTTCGCCTTTAAATGCAGAAAATTCTAATAGAAGAGAATAGTAGATTTGCCCACAAGATGACTGAATGTACTGGGAGTTAATCACTTTGGGCCAATCCAGCTCAATTCACATGTTAGTGAACTGAATTCACTAAACATGTTAGTGTAAGTGTATGCAAATATGCATGCGCCGACGTGTGTCATTATACATACATATGTACATACATAAACATAGATAGATAGATAGATAGATAGACAGACAAATAAACAGACAGACAGATAGATGGATCAGTCGTGTATAGATAATATGACCACAAAATGTGGTTCAGAGGTTTGAGAATTTTATAAGCTTCCATCAGAGGTTGTGTGTTTAATTTCATGTCATGGACGTACAATTCTGATAATCATTTTAAAATAAGTAGCTATGCATCACTATATATTAATGGGAGATATTAGTAAACGAGCTGATCTAAGTCTGAAAATTCTATTAAATAAACGACGTTATTCCCAACTGCTCTTAATCAATGGGTAATGGTCTCAGCTGCGCAAATAACAGCTGAATCAGATAGGTTTCGACACATTCAATAAAATAAGAATAGCGATAAAAGGAAAACTACTCGCATTGAAAGAGATGTTCCTGAAAAACTGTTTTATTTAAATGAAAACCATCTTTCCAATTACTCAACAAAAAAGACAAATGAAAGCAATACATAGTGACATTCAAAAAGCTAATAGAGCTGTATTGAAGAACAACTACTCAAATATGAAGAAACAGATAAGGAAAGATAAACGGAATAAATAGGAAGAAATCCCAATGGATAAGAAATATTCTCGAATGATATGATGTGTCAAGAGCATAGAAAAATTATTCCATCAAATTATATCCTACATGATAGCGTTCAGCTTAATGTAGCGAGAATTATATGAAAATGAATGATAAATGGAATTTGGAGTTAATCAAAAGCCGTGAGGATCATAGGTTGAATTAACAACTATTCATATTAATGTTGTTCTAGATGAATACAAATTAATGTTCGTGGACCAATGCAATTATTTTTAAGAATTCAATGTTTATATTGTCCTCCATTTGAATGAATTATCGTGCTTCGCTTAGTAAAGAAATTTAAGATGCCCATAAACTATAATGGATTTGTAGCAGAAAAATCATCAACAGAATTTAAACGAAATATATACTTCGTAAATTTATATATAATACTAGCAATGGAAATGGCATATCTCCTTAACAATAAGGAATCAAATGAAATAGTTTTGGATGACGTTGATTGAAGATAAACCTATTATCAGAAAATGGTTCTAGGGAATTCGTGACATGAATGGATATCAGTAAGATAGCCTATTTCATACCACATAAAGAATCATAAATCAACATAACTGTAACACTTGTTCAGTGCAATATTCTCATCAGTATACTCTTAAAGAGAAAAAGGTGAGTTGGTGATAGGAAGATGTGTAGAATACCGGAATAATTTACTTCATGTTAGTTTACATTCTTTTATGTTCCGAGTTTAACTGCGGACCAAGACGTTATCCTTGGGATTTCTCTTTTTCGATTAGGTAGAAATTGGTCAAATATTTTAGTATATCTTCAGAAAATATATATTGCTGCTGTCATTTATTATTTACCTGTAACCAAGTACGTGTATGCAATTTTAATTCAATTGTAGATAATTGGGTATATGTTTGATAAATATTTAAACTTGAATAGAATGCCTTTATTTGTTCTACACCTTATCTTTTATCTTTTAGTAGTATTAGACATAGGCAGTTCTATATTTAAGAAATGAGGAATTATGTACATTATGTACATTATTTACATTTGACGGATATTTGTCTCATCTTGTTTGTTGTTGACACAACTTTTTGGCTGATATACCACCAGCCTTCATCAGGTTCGAAATTTCCCAAGACACCTGATGAAGGCTGGAGGGTATATCAGCCGAAACGTTGTGGTAACAACAAACAAGACGAGGACAAATATCTGTCAAATGTAAATAATGTATTAAACATAGAACTGTAATTATGCTTTACCCTAAAGGGTTTCGGTCCAATCTAAACATCAATGTTACTAATCTGGTTCTTATTCAATCGGTCTCTTTTACTACGCAAAGTGGACGCAAACAAATCGAGGTAACGAAGTTAAGTGGAGGCTGTAAGACAAACACAGGCACCAAGCCACGTTCACACATACACACACAAACACGCGCACACATACACACACACACATATATTTGGCTTCCGTACATTTTCTCCAATTAAATTCATTTTTGAAGTATTTCTTTATTGCCCACAAGGGGTTAAACATAGAGGGAACAAACAAGTACAGACATGGGGATTAAGTCGATTACATCGACCCCAGTGCGTAACTGGTACTTAATTTATCGACCCCGAAAGTTTGAAAGGCAAAGTCGACCTCGGCGGAATTTGAACTCAAAACGTAACGGCAGACGAAATACCGCTAAGCATCTCGCCCGGTGTGCTAACGTTTCTGCCAGCTCGCCGCCTTTTCATTTATAAGGTATTAGTTGGCCCGAGACTATAGCAGAAGACACTTGCCCAAGGTGCCGTGCAGTATGACTGATCAGAAATCATGTAGATGCAAAACGAGCTTGTTAACCGCACAGCCATGTCGCAGTTACCTTTTCATTTCATTCTCCCTCAAAAAAAAAAAACAGAATCAAATTTATCAACAGACACATCAGCATCAACTATCTGGTTTTATACCTATATAAGAAATCGTTATAAGTACGTAAAACAAAGAAGTTCATTTTGTTTTATAAGCGGAGCATTGGACAGATGATTCTACCTCATTTACATACACTTTGTTTACGTTCTATGTTCAAATCTCAATGTCTGTTTAATTAATCATCGAAAGCTTAGCAAATCTATCGACTGTTTCTATCACAATCTATATAACCTAATTCTAATGTTAGAAATTCTTATAAATACAAGAAATCCTCTTCTAGATTTTATACACGTCAGTATCACTGGATCAGTGTACATATTATTCAATAGAGATGGCAGTAGAATAAATTAATTCATCTCTTGCTATATCTTGAGATTACTATACAAAAGCTGCATTGTATGTTAGAATTATTATAAGAAGATTATTGTTGATTGACAGTTTGAGGATTAACTAACTTTCTGTCATCTCAATATATTTAACCTCGCTAAATCGACTAAAGAAAGATTCTTCTTTGCGATGTTTATAATATTAGTTTAATATTTGGTTTTCTGTAAACAGATCTTTTATTTGTTCAAGTGGTTACGCTGCGGCCATGCTGGAGCGTCGCCTAAAAGAGGTTTAGTTAAAAGACTAGTAAACAGAACTTACTTTTATAAGCCTTGGACTTATGCTAACCATATCTTTTGAAGAAACGCCGTCACTGTGATGTGAACAAACGAAAAATGCGATAGGAGACAAATGCAAGCACAAAAACACGCACTCATTGAAACATACTTATGTACATACATTGATACATGCTTATGTACGTACGGCCCAAATATGTATGGTGATGTGTGTGTATTTGAGTGTGCGTTTGTGTGTGAGTTTGTGTATGTGTTTTGTAATGATGAAATCAAACAGAATAATGTTTTGAAATGATATATACATATATATATATCTAGGTATGTATACATATCTCAGTACACGTATCTTTGTTTGTGTGAATGTGTGTATGTGTGTGTGTGTGTGTGTGTGTGTGTCTATATGGGGAAAGGTTAAATTCCACCCCTTCAATCATATGATCATGGGATTGCATCTAGAAAGTTACCCTCCGAGGGAAAGTGAAAGCCTGATTCAGTTAGACACCAGTGATGTCGCAACTCATTTCTACAGCTGAGTGAACTGGAGCAACGTGAAATAAAGTGTCTTGCTTAAGGACACAACACACAGCCTGATCTGTGAATCGAACTAACTATCTCATGAGTCCGACGTTCTAACCACCGAACAATGCATACACACACGTACGTACGTATGTTTTTTGTATATATATATATATATATATGTATGTATGTATATATATGTATATGTATATGTATATGTATATGTAAATATATATCTATATATATCTATCTATCTACCTATATATATATATATATATATATAATATATATATATATATATATATATTTATTTATTTATTTATATGAAATGAACAAAATTTTCGGAAGCCTTGGTTAGTTCGATGGGATTAATAACGGAATACAGTGTTTGTGAACGAAATAAACATAATAATCTTTCACAAATAGATGTTGGTTTACCAATAATAATGACAAAAAACATAGATTGTTCGCGCAACGCAATACCGCAAGTAATCGAACATATATATGTAGGCATTACGAAATATGTCTGATAACATGAAAAGCATATACAAAACATACACTCACACACTAAGACACACAAAGACGCACATACACTATGTGGCGCACACACACACACACACACACACACATATACATGTATATGATATAGCCCGATTATTTCTATTATCGATTTCTCTTACAGGCATTCTTCCCATCCCTTATCAACCTCAAACACAGAAATCCATTCCTAACTCTCCGTGTTTTGCCTTTGATAAGCAATGAGAAAGAAAAACTTGAAGACGGAATAACTGGCATAACAGCTGAAATAACCGGTAAATATTATTTTATTTTACACAAATCTTTGGTAGATCTTTAGATTCTGTTTATGTTTTCTTGTAAGCCCCTATTTACATTGAAGATTATTTCATATGTGTCATTCCATCTCACACTCTCTCTCTCTCCTTTTCCATCTTCTCTCTCTCTCTCTCTCTCTCTTCTCTCTCTCTCTCTATATATATATATATATATATATATATATATATATATACACATATATATCCATTCCCTATATATATATCTAAATGTATGTGTGTGTGTGTGTGAGTGTGTGCGATACTCTGTGTGCGCGTGTGTGCGTCCGTGTGTATGTGTCTGTGTGTGTGTGTGTATGTGAAAGTGCGTAGGGTATTGCAGGTACGGTCGTGAATTCCTACCTCCAATTCCAAGCCTGGCAGGGCGTTGTTTTTCTTGAACAAAATAATTCATTCTATGTTGTTCCTTGTCACTCTGCTATAAATGGGGAAACCTGCATCACATTGGCTTCTCTTTCAGCGGATATGTTACGCTACCCTTCTCGTTAGCAGAGTAATATTAATCAAAATCTAAATGTTACTAAAAGTCCAAAAAGTGTATTGTGAACAGCGATGTATAACAGCGTCCGATAGCATGGTGAATACAGTGATACAATGTTATATATATATATACACTCGAGAACATAGAGTTCTTGAACTTAGATCTACACTAACTAAAACACATTACCCAATCTCATCAAAAGGCATCAAAAGAGCTAAGGAAATAGATATACAAAGGTTAAGGAAAACTAGCCGAAATACTAAACAAGACTTAAAAATACTCCCGTACATCTCCACACATAACCCCAGAAACAACGAAGCCTTCAACACCATCACCCAAAACCTTCCCATCCTCACAGCAGACAAAACAATGAACGAAATTTTAAGCTCATTTAAAATTATAAAAAGCAAAAAGCAACCGAAGTCACTGGAAAAATTTTAACCAGCGCTAGACTTTACCCACTAACAACTGAGTCAAAAGTGACAAAACGTAGACGTTCTAACTATGGAACATGCCCCACCTTCTGGAGGGTTCAGAATTCCAATTCAAACAAGGAGAAATATTTAAGATCAAATCAAATTTCACCTGCGCCTCAGCAAATGTAATCTATGTAATGACATGCATTGGATGTCGTAAACTCTATATTGGACAAACAGGAATTTCGCTCCGTCAAAGAAACACCATTCACAAAGAGAAAATCCGTCACCCGCAATACAGACAGTTAAAGGTGAGTGAACACATAGAAAGATGTGCCAGGAAACTTAATCCCAATTTCCAAATATGTCTCTTTTACCAATGTTCACAGAACACCACAATGCAACAAAGGTTGAATAAAGAGGCATTTTTCATCAATAAATTTCTCCTCCAACTAAATATGAACACACAACTCAATACAGAACACCACTAACTCTTCAATTGAAACCACTAAACCCTATACACTCACATCTCTAAATCCAGAACTAATTACCTCCCTTCCAAATAATCCAGAACTACTTACCTCCCTTACAAATAATCTTTTTCTCAGGAACTATTAGACCTGACACCGTGTATTAACCGGTGTTGTGCAAACGATGAATAGTTTTGCGTAAAGCATTGGTTCGTTCTGCTCTCTTACTTTATTATCATCTTATAATCATCTCATAATAATGACTTTTAAGACTCGTATTACTACCTCAGTGAATCTAAATGTATATATTTGTCGTTACCTGTCATAAATAGCTTTTTCTATTTGCATTATGCATTTTCGTTGATTTTTCATATTTTACCCCAATATATATATATATATTATATATATATAATATATATATATATATATATATATATATATATATATATATATATATATATATACCGGAGTAAACACATAAATGTGAAACAAGGTGGAAAAAAGAGTACTCAAATACCAGTGGTAGAGTAATATGCTTTATTTAAAGCAGCAGAAAATTCAACAAAACCTGTTACTCTGAGTTTCCCGTTGCCGTTCATTGGACAGTTTTTGCTAGAATATATATATATATATATATATATATATATATATGTAGGTCCCGGGTTGATTCGGGGTTAACCACAGTAAATAAGGTACTCAATACATAGCAGAGTGAAATTAATTTATTATATAGAAGGAGCTTCTACAGGACTAGAACTGCTTCATTCAAGAGAAATCTTCAGGAAGCTTCCTGAAGATTTCTCTTGAATGAAGCAGTTCTAGTCTGTAGAAGCTCCTTCTATATAATAAATTAATATATATATATATATATATATCTATATATATATATATATATATATATAATATATATATATATTATATATATATATATGGATATATATGTATGGAAATATGTATATAAATATACACAGACAACATGCATATACATGGATCTGTATATGTATCTTGTATCATGTGTCTTTGTAAGTAATATATATGTGTGTGCGTGTGTGTTGTGTGTGTGTGTGCGTGTGTGCATATATGTACTTATTTATGTGCGCTTGTTGTCATGTACATGGATGGCATTGCTTGTTTTTCTCAATGTTACACTAATTAACTGTTTTAAACAATAATATACTTATGCAGACGGCTAGCTCGATGGATCCTCCGAACTTTCAGAACAACGGTGAAGGAGACACTTATGGTATTTTGGAAGACATTCGTCCGCAGTCTCTTGAACTACTACTCCTAACTATGGTCACCACACAATATAAAGTTAACAGCAGAACTCGAAGCAATCCAATGAAGCTACACTAAGAAGATCTTCTCAATGCAACATATCAGCTACTGGGAAAGACTGAAAGTATTAAAACTCTTCTCCCTGGAGCGAAGGCGAGAGAGATATGC
Source organism: Octopus sinensis (assembly GCF_006345805.1). Classification (NCBI taxonomy): domain Eukaryota; kingdom Metazoa; phylum Mollusca; class Cephalopoda; order Octopoda; family Octopodidae; genus Octopus; species Octopus sinensis. Next base: position 119,191,130 of record NC_042997.1, on the reverse strand, counting down.
AGTGATATACATCCGGAAAACCCTGGAGGACCTTGTCCCGAATTTTGGAATTGAAAGTTACCCCAACAGCAGAACGTGGCGCCACTGCATAGTGCCAAAGATCCCAACATCACCATCAAAATACAGGACCTGATACTGCAACAGCTTGGATTTCAGGGGACCAGAGCTTTTCAATATCCTTCCTAAATGCCTGAGAGACCTGCATGGTGTGGATGCGGGTTTCTTTAAAACTAAACTCGATCTCTTCTATTCAGGGGTTCCAGATGAACCTACCTCTCGGCAGGAAACAGAGATGCGGGGAGCGGCGTCGAACTCCTTTGTTGACCAAGTGCCACGTATCAGAGGTGGTTTCACATACTAGTGTAGCACAGTCAACGGTGGCGCCCCAGCATGGCCGCAGCTTTCGGGCTGAAACATTTTAAAGGATTTAAAGATTTATGATATTCTGCAACAATCAAATTGTATTTACAATGATCCGCAAACACGTTTAGTGAATGCTCATTAAATACGAAACTTATGCGTCATATTTTTCTTAATTTTCTGACGTTTATAGTTATAGCTTTTTGATAGCACAAAGTGATGTTTCACCTACCAATGAATATATAGTAATCTCTATTCTGTGAAAGATATTATGCTACTTCTTCCCCTATTTGCAAACCTTTTGGTAGCCATGGAATATAACGTGTTAAAATACATATGCAATCTAGCATGTAAATCCTCCTTGTAATTATAGATTATCTTACCGATACTTCTGTTTATCCTAACTGCCTGCGTTGCTGTCAGGGGCTAGTATGGATCGTGATGCTTAAAATCAATAGATATCAATGATAATGTTTAGTCAGTTGTGATTACGCCCGCGCTGGCATTTATGAAGTCTCTTCGTGCTACCTTGAGATGTGTGATTAGAAATATTATGTGAGGGAATATAGACGCTGACGTATAATCATCAATAGAAGTCACATTTAATGTTTTCATACTGGATTCCTAGCAGCTGTTTGCATCTCGGAATGTAAGGTACCACTGGTCTTGGGTGTTCTTATTCCCTGTATGAATATGATTGTCAATGAATACTATTACGTGTGTGTTTCCTTGGGAAGAAAGAATAGTGGATTACGTTTGGGCATGTTGATGCGAACCTGAATCTCTGGAATTCCCCTTTAAGTTACAGCGGCACTTTCTAACGGAGAGACAATGCTTGACACCAGTTACATAGAACACATGTCCTTGCCAAGTCGATTTATGTCTTTTCCACTTAATCTTTTTCACCTGTTCTATGCCACCAAAAGCAGAAAATAAATAAGAATCACCCACAACAAAGTTTCTCACATTATTCTTGGAGATATACCTTTCTCGCTGATATGCGATAATTATAAATACTAAAAATTCCGCAAGGACAAGTTACTTGGTGAAAGGAGTTGGCGAAGAGAGGTGACCAGAGACGGTTATGATGCTTGTAACTTTCACTAGTTCGCATTAGAATGACAAGTGTCCAGAATGATGGCCTCATTCTGTCGTCCTCTTCTATTCGCTGTTACTCTATCCTTCTCTTTGACTTAATGAATGATGCAATCGACCAGAACAGTAAACAACAACACAAGAGTGACCTCCCTTTTGTTTTGACTGGCATATTGAGAATTGTGAATAAACACCAACTGAAGACTTCGATCACTAACATTGGATTTATAATCAGTCAAGAATAACTCAGAGCATATACCTGTAACAGCTCTGCGCTTTGAACTCTAATATTTCGTGACGGCTTTCTGCCGTGGACTGAAATATATTATAACAGCTCCGCGCTGTCTTTCATGAGAGTTTTGACATTTCTTCCTCAATACAAAATCGTATTCTGCAGGCTTTGTTGTTATTTTCTGACTCCTTTGTCTAAACCGTAACAATACAATCGTGCTAAATAAGGATAATGTCCGAATCCAAATAACCACTATTCTAACTGGAGACTTCAATCGTAACATGCTTATCAAATCCAGGAAAATCTGGTGATTCTTGTTATAAGAAGTATTCTGAATATGCTGGACATTTTTATCAGAAATGTTCACTTCAATGACGAAACGCAATAGATAACAGTAGTTGCGATTGAGTCAGGAAACAATCAAGACAGAAACTTTGACATTCCTTCCTCTAAATTTTCTGTAATCATTATTAAGATCAATGCATATTTGCCGAGAAGTATGCTGAGTCTTCAAATCACTACCACTTTTTTTTTAGTATAGAGTTGTTTTGCTGCAGATCTAATTACGTATGCAAAGTACCATCCGTATTTTGATATTAGATTAACCATTCACTTCATTCTCTTGCTATCGCGGTCCATCACTTCCTCCCTCTCTGCTACCCTCACTCTCTCTCTCTCTCTCTCTCTCTCTCTCTCTCTCTCTCTCTATTCTCTCTCCCATTTTCTCTCTCGTTATCAGTTACTCTATACACACATACACTCACATACACACTCACATATGAAGAGTGATTGGAAGAAGAAATAAAGTTGAAAATGCATATAGAATATATTAGAATTAATTAGATTTTAATCATATTTTTAAAATACAGGATCACACTTCACCGGTTTCACATTAGCTGTTCAAAAGTCTATATTATATGTCGTTGTGTGACGAATTATGTCTATTCTGGCCGTTGTTACGAAAATAGGTTGTTTCGAAAGTAGATTGCTGAAGGTTCATCCATTAAGATCATGTGGCAGTCGCACGAGTTTTCGGTGCATCTGAACTGCGTTTTGGTTTTTGGTAATTCTTCAATGTCTCTGGCTTTGGTTCGTTCTTTTCCATTCTCTGTGAGAGTAGACGGGTACTTTCATTAATTCAAGGAGAATTTTTTTTTATTCTATACACCCGCATTGTAGTCATTTTTTTTATTCTTCTCGCTAGGTTGAATGGAATAATGGATTTGTTATTTTGAATGGCATGAAGAAAATTATAGGTACTGTGTAATGTCCGTTGGTCTGGAGTAGACATCAGTTTGTATATTGTGTTATTGTTAACGATTACAATGCCTAAGAATGATAGTTGGTTTCCAATTTTTCACCAGATAATTTGGAAGTTGATACTGCACTTTTTTTTAGCTTGTTCATACATTTAGACTTCTAGGCGTATACTGGGGGACTTATGTACCCATTCCAGTTCCAGACATTTGTTGGTAGGCGTTTTAATTGAAAATGAAGAAGTTGTTTTAAAGGATGAATTTTAATTCCACTTTCATGAATTGCTGGCCAGTTCAGCTTGAAATTTCATCAATGAATTCTCCTAGGGAAAAAGCTATTGCTCCTAACCCGTCATCTTCTGAGATACTAGTATAAAGATTTAAATATTTAAAGATTTAAAGATTTAGAAAAATTACGTTGATAAATCATGTTCGCTTATATATATGTTTGGTGCAGCGGAATGCACCAAACACAAAATGATTAATGTTGGCTGCACAACAGAATGTTTCCAAAAGGATTTAACGGACATAGGCAAGACATCAGATACAACAACAGTGGCTCTCCGGAACATGAAGAACAGGGGAAAGGCAAAACTCCTCTAAGACTTTGAATTCCAGAAAGATAAGTTGTTAAAGCATCGAAGCTCGGATATAGCAACCTTTAGAAGGGACAAGCGAGAATGCCTAATATCCAGTGTCAGTGCCAGGACATTAACATATCATAAATGAAAGAGAATAGATTGAGAAATAGGGAGATCTGAGAATTGCGATCACCCAGATGTGACAGCTACGTGAGTCAAACGTAAAGTTTGTCCGTATTGTCATCGGAATATTGGGTTCAATGCTACTCAACCAGAAAAAAAAACAGCTGGAAAGTTTAGAAATACCGAACAATCTTGGTATATTACAAACATCGGCATTAATTGGAATTGCACGCTTATTGCTTAAACCATTGTCTGTCCGAAATTCTTGATGTGACATGGCAGACAGTACACCCTGGGTACACACAATATCTGTTTCTTTATTGCCCACAAGGGGCTAAATATAGAGGGGACAAACAAGGACAGACATACGGATTAAGTCGATTACATCGACCCCAGTGCGTAACTGGTACTTAATTTATCGACCCCGAAAGGATGAAAGGCAAAGTCGACCTCGGCGGAATTTGAACTCAGAACGTAACGGCAGACGAAATACGGCTACGCATTTCGCCCGGCGTGCTAACGATTCTGCCAGCTCGCCACCTTCAATGAACAATCTCACTATATTGTATACTAGGCCAGATATTAAATGATGATGATGATGATATGATGATGATGATGATGATATGATGATGATGATGATGATGATGATGATGATGATGATGATGATGTTGATGGTGATGATGATGATGATGATGATGATGAAAATATGGTCAATAATAATTTTTAAATTGCTACTTGAGTACTAAGTATGCAAGAAAAAGTACTTCTGATAAATTTGAGAATATGTTGCTCTTACATAATTCAAAAGAGCAAGGAGAATCGAAAGTTCTGAGAAGAAGAAGACAAAGAAGAAGAAGAAGAGAAGAAGAAGAAGAAGAAGAAAAAGGAGGAGGAGGAGGAGAAGAAGAAGAAGAAGGAGGAGGATAACAAGAAGAAGACGAAGGTGGAGAAGAAGAAGAAGACGAAGAAGAAGACGAAGAAGAAGAAGAAGAAGAACAACAACAACAACAACAACAACAACAACAACACAAAAAGAAGAACAAGAATTCTTGTTACTATAGGCAAGGCCTTCATTTTGGCAGCGATGTTAATAGTCAAATACATCGATCCCAGGGATCAATGATACTTATTTTATCGATCTTAAATCGTGAAAGGAAAATTCTTCCTCGTCGAAATTTGAGCTCAGAACGTAAATTGCCGGAGTTGTTCATAATAATAATAATAATAATATAATAATAATAATAATAATAATAATAATAATAATAATAATAATTATTATTATTATTATTATTATTATTATTATTATTATTATTATTCATAAAGATTCACGTAACTCTTCATGAAAGTAAATGATACTAATAATAACTTCCATAACTTCCTCACATGCATTTCTTTCAGTTATTGTTTCTGCTAAACTTTACAAAACTTAGTTTAAATAAGATAAAATAAACTTAGCTAAGTATGTTTGTGTCGGATAAAATCTGTGTGAAGTATTATTCAGCCACCAGCGGCAACCATATATATTCAACAAAGCTAATACTTCAAAATACTCTGTCTGCTCTTGTGCGCAAAGTGTCAGGTTTAAATCATTATTTTCTTACTATATCTTAATGCATTGTAATTGATACAGCTGCTTATCACTTTTATTCCATATCTGTTAGAAAGCTGTCTATACAACACATATGTGGATCACTCAGTTATCTCACGTCGTATATTGATTTGCAGTTTCGAAGTAAATGGCCTCTCTTATCTTTAGACGAAAGATTGTCATGTACATGTTAACAGCGATTGCACTTTACAGTGGATTACTTTTTGCATAAAGCAAGTCTAATTTTAATGTAAGATATTCGCTTCTCTATTACCATATTTCATCTTACTGCGGACGTTTTATTGACCAAATACATCTTACTATTTACATTATAAGATGACCTCAGGTGTTGCATTACAGAATACAGAATATCTTTTTAAAATATTCTCATACATACATATTATATATATATATATATATATATATATATATATATATATATATATATATGTGTGTTGTGTGTGTGTGTGTGCGTGCTTGTGTATGTGTGTGTATGTATATGCACTAAATACGTTTATATGCATATGTGTACGCGCGCCTCTTTGTGTGTAATGTTCTGTTTAGTTGAGAAACTTTCTGTACTTAAGCTACATAAAAAGGAAAAGAAAATTCTATTACCAAATTATTTTGCAATTTGAAAGACTCCAGTTTGCCACAGCAGAAGGGAAAGTATTTTAACAATTGCTCTCTAGCAACTGATCACAAATGATTTATGAAATGTTTACGATATTATTGTTCATTCGATATTATTGTTCACAATAGAAAATTATAATACATAAATTTTTGACTCCTATCCAATATTCTGTAGAAAAAGTTTTATAGAGACGAAAAATATAACTTACATCAACTTCCGAAAGATATAATACATTAAAATACGAGAACAAATATGCATTTAGCTATAATTCCACATACATATATTCGTAGCGTTGTTGAATCCTTGAAAAGATAGCTACAGGAGTTGAGTTATATACTTCGGTTCATATTGATTATGCTAACAAAACGTTTGTAACAATGTTCCCTTTGTTGAAATGATTTGTTGGACATAATAACCACAGAGATACTGTCAAAACTAAAACGCATAACTAATTAAAACTACATAAAAAACTTAGGTTTTTTTGTAGAAATCTAGAAACATGTTATATTGATGTTTCATAATTCATCCATAGTTTATAGGCTATCTTATAACAAATGGCTGTACGTATTAAACATTAAAGAAAATACACATCCACAGTGCATTATAAAATGTTAAACAATGCATGTATAGAAATAAGGCTTACAAATATGATTTTAATTCCTTTCTTGCAATGTTTTTCAAAATGCATAGCAATTCTCATTCAGTCACAAGCGGGCACACGCACCCATGCAGGCACACACCCATTTGCATACCACATATATATATATATATAGGGAGAGAGAGAGGGAGCGGGAAGAGAAATATATATATATATATATATATATATATATATATATAATATATATATTATGCATATATACATACATATATATGTATATGTGGTGTATATGTGTACATATATATATGCATCTACGTATGCATGTGCATATACATGTTATATATATATATATATATATATTATATATATATATATATATATATAATTAACAATTAAAAATGAGGGTGTCTAAAAGACACCAACATGCCGAAATAGCAGTCGAAACACTGACTATAGTACCACGTTAAATGTTCATATCGCACCATGAGGTAAAGCGGAGGGAAAAAACATACAAGCAAAAATTATTGAATAATTCAAGATCCAAGGATTTCTGATTCTGCTTTAGATAAGCTTTACCGTCATCAATTGAATATATCAAGGGTACATCAATACGGATATATATATGCACAGCAAACGATATACTTACATATACGAGCGTCGTACATACATACATATGCACGTATGGACACAGCCAGTTTGAATCGCCCGCCAAATCACCGCATAAGTACGATATGGTTAAAATAAGCACCGCAGTGAAATAAATTATCAAGTGGCCAGCATGAAAGAAATACCTTACAAAGGTAAAAAAATTTTTTAACAATTAAAAATGAGGGTGTCTAAAAGACACCAACATGCCGAAATAGCATATATATGCTTTGCATATATATATCTGTATTGATGTACCCTTGATATATTCAATTGATGACGGTAAAGCTTATCTAAAGCAGAACCAGAAATCCTTGGATCTTGAATTATTCAATAATTTTTGCTTGTATGTTTTGTCCCTCCGCTTTACCTCATGGTGCGATATGAACATTTAACGTGGTACTATAGTCAGTGTTTCGACTGCTATTTCGGCATGTTGGTGTCTTGTAGACACCCTCATTTTTAATTGTTAGAATTTTTTTTTACCTTTGTAAGGTATTTCTTTCATGCTGGCCACTTGATAATTTCGACACTTAAATATCGATATTATCCTCATATATAAATATATATATATATATATATATATATATATATATGTATAAAATATGTATGCATGTATCTCGCCCTTTCTGTATATATATATATATATATATATATATATATATATATATATACATACAGAAAGGGCGAGATACATGCATACATATTTTCTTGACTACTTGCATGACTACACGTTTCCATACATAGATACAAATATATTTCTCAATGTATAAAGATTCGTAATATCAACAAAAAGCACAAGTTATTCGCATTTCAGGGAATATTTTGAATTCGTTTTTCTCGCTTTCTCGCTATCTGTATCTGTATATTTGTTTTTCTGTCTATCATCTACCTTTCTATCTCTTTCTATGTATTTATCTATCTATCTATTTTGTGTGTATCTATCTCTCAATCTTTCTTTCTTTCTAAGCATATATCTGTCTGTGTGGTATATATATATATATAGTGATCTGTTATTATAGGAATAAACAAATGAAGTACCTATCCAGTGAGAGATAATTATCATTTAATATAAATATTATGTCAATATGAGCTACTATTAGTTTCATACAGAGGAAACACAACATTTCCGCAGTCAATATATAATGTCTTATGATTCTCCGACTAATTCTGCAAGTTACCTTATCCAATGCGTTCCTATTTCTTTGCAAATACACTGCTTTGGTAGAAGCCTCTTGTTGCTATTTTATTAAAGGTTTCTCATTTGGGTACAAGGCGAGTAATTCTCAGGGGAGAAGATTAATCGAAATGATTGATTTCAGTCTTTGACAGATACGTTATTTTATCGACAATGAAGAGATGAAAGAGTATGTTCAGCACAGTAGGATTTGAACCAAGACTCTAAAATTCCAGTATTATACAAGCATAAAACGTGTTACTAGCATTTTAATAATTACAGTAAAGAATACCTTAATTATTATTATCTTGAATGTATTATAATTGGATGACTGCAATCGTTCATGGAACTATGTATCCATTTTTTATTGACTTGCTAGCATACTCATAGTTAAGTGCTTCAAAACCCCGTCGCGGAATTTAAGTTTATTTTGTTCAGACATCCACCTTTGGAGAAAGTAAAATATGTATCTTGCTTAAAACATTTTATACATACTCACCAGAACAAGGTCAAGAAACCATTAACGCTGCCGTTCATATTAAGAGCGGATATGACCATCTTTTATACCGAAGAGATTGATGGTTACTACTTTCCCCGAAATGCAGCCGTATTGAAATAGTTGTGTAGCACAGTCTTTCACATATACCAGTGGCTTACTGAAAAAACATTAATATATTATACTTCTACGCTGAACTTACTGCTGAAAGATCTTTAGTTTAGGAAACGAAACTTTCAAACTCGAAAGAAATGAAAAACTACATAATGTAGAACACTGAAATGGTTTCGATGGAAATATGTCGAACATAATCCGAGAAAATATTTCTATAAAAGTTGCATCGAATACCTATCTCACATTTATATTAAATCAGTTAAACTTGCTTCTTATTTTTATGATACATACATAGATATATACATGCTCATATATATATATATATATATATATATATATATATATATAATATATATATATATACATAACATACATACATACATACATACATACATACATACATACATACATACATACATACATACATACATCAACTTGCATATATAAAGATTATATATACTGATATATATATATAAATATAATACTTCGTATGTTATTCACCTGCTAGCTTAGCGGTAAAGCACGTTCACTTTCACAATGTACGTTGGGTATTTGATTAATGAGAGAGACGGAAGATGGAAGAAAAATTATATATCACTACAATTGTTTTGACCTATCTAGCAACGATCACTCATGGGTGGTGTAGTGGTTTAGGAGTAGCGGCCAGTATAGCTGTGTCTCTTCGGATGATAATGACACGCAATCGAATACACAATACAGCGAAAATGTTATTAGGTATTTAATACTTTTTGCACAGTATCATTTATCAGTTTCTTTTTGCATCTGTTATTTACTATTGGCCTCCTATAAAAATGAAGCAGTAACCTTAAATCTGCTGCTTTCCTTTTCACAAACCGAAAAGATATATTTTGCATAGCAGAAGTTATTTTAACACGATACATCTTATTATCACCCGCAAAGAGATATCTACACCGATGGATACCTTTAAACCTGTTAAGAATTCTATCCGTGAGAGATCGATGCTAGATGGATGGAAACAAATGTAGTGATTAATAAATATTCCCGCATCATTTATCTTCCTTCTCTCATTAATTATATATAAATATGTATCCATCTATCTATCAATCAATCCATTTAAATATATATATATATGTGTGTGTGTGTGTGTTTGTGTCTGTGTCTGTGTCTGTGTATGTATGTATGTATATAAATATATATATATAATATATATATATATATATATATATATATATATATTTATATTTATATATATATATCTTATAATATCATTATATATATATGAGTGTGGAGGATCTCGCTTGGCCCAAGCTGAGATTCAAAACTGAATCTCTAAATCCTCCCTAGTCTTACGACCTATTGTTTTGTCAGGGGAAATCGCTGATATATGTGTTTTCCACTTGACTCTTAACATTTTCTATACCATGAAAATTTGAAATTGATATGGAGTGACCTACATTAATTCAGTCACTGTCCATTTTCCTAGCTAGCCTACATAATTATTAATACCAGAATGCCTAAGGGAAAAATCAGTTTGTGAGGGCAACCAAGAGAGGGCAGCTACACTAGTTCGAAATACCGTCTCGACAGAGCACCAAAGTCGGACAGCTATGGTACTCACCACTCCTCATTCACTTTGGTTTCAACACATCACTTAATCAATTTAGTTACTGCTGTTAAAACGACGGGGAATAGGGGAATATGTAAAGTTCAACACTATCTACCCTTTAACAAGCAAATATAATTCTCGTTGCTTCGTATGCTTTCTCTCTGTATTTATACACGCCTACTCGTCGTGGTTTGGCTTTAATCATATCTAATATAAAAGCAAATATGCTATCTAAAGCTTCGGTCACTGTCTTTCTTTTGTGGAGTCAACATTATCACCTTAGATTCCAACATAGACAACAACAGTTACATTCTGCTAATCGCTCCATCACACGCAAGTATATATATAATATATATATATATATAGTATATATAATATATATATATATATAATATATACTAAATTAATAAATAAAACATATGCATATATACATACATATATGTACGTACCTACCTCTACATGTATATATACATGTATATATGGGTACAGGACACCAAAAAAACGTCGAACACAATGAGAAACGAAAACATAAACACAAAACCAAGGAACTGGACATTTTTCTTAAACAACGAACAAATAGAGTACAGGACAAATAACACAAGGAAAATTCCCCGTCTTCAGTCACCATACACACACGCACACACACACACACACGCACACACACACACACACACACGCACAGAAAATATAAGGATAAAATCACGTTAATGATTTTTATCTCGTAGTTATAATAGTATAAAAATTCATAGGTAACTTATACTTTGAATAATTATGTTAAGGGAGCAAGGACGAAAACGATCTCTAACATGCTTGAAGCGCCGAGGCACTCAGAAACTACCGAAAACTCCATACTATATATATATATATATATATATACACATGTTTGAAACAGAGCCAGTAAAATAATATTTTTTTAAATTCATGTTAATTGTGAATTGGATCCAATTTCTGGATTAAAACCATAAAAACAAACTTTTTACCTTCGTCAACACGATACACGGGAAATATAAATACAAATAATTATACATACCGTACAACGCAAATTCACACTTGTGCATACACATATTTGCACATATAGATCCAAGTTAAGAAAAATGTAATTCCTTTCACGACATACGTATATAATTATAAATTATATATATATATATATATATACATACATAGGCGCAGGAGTGGCTGTGTGCTAAGTAGCTTGCTTACGAACCACATGGGCAAACGTCTTCTACTATAGCGTCGGTCCGACCAAAGCCTTGTGAGTGGATTTGGTAGACGGAAACTGAAAGTATGCCTGCCGTATGTATATATATATATATATGCCTGTGTGTGTGTGAGTGTATGTGTGACTGTGTGTGTGTGCGTGTGTTTGTGTGTGTGCGCGCGCGTGTGTGTGTGAGTGTGTCTGTGTGTGTGTATGTTTGTGTCTGTGTTTGTCCCCCCAACATCACTTGACAACCGATGCTGGTGTGTTTATGTCCCCGTAACCTAGCGGTTCGGCAAAAGTGGACGATAGAATAAGTACTAGGCTTACAAAGAATAAGGCCTGGGATCGATTTGGTCGACTAAGGGTGGTGCTCCAGCATAGCCACAGTCAAATGACTGAAACAATTAAAAGAGTAAAAGAGTATATGTACCTATATATATATATATATATATATATATATATATATACGTGTGTATGTGTGTTTGCGTGCGTATAGATGTGCTTTAATGCTGGCTGTATACGTGTGCGTGCGTGAGGTGTTTAGGATGCATATATTGGTTTGTATGTGCGTAAGTATGTACTCCTTGTATTTGTATTTAAGTATATGAGTGCGTGCGTTTCTGTTCTAGAAGAACAGGTATTCGTTTGTGTTATTTTTCTGGTGTATGGTGGGGTGTACATACATATACATGTCGCTGTAATTTATGCGTGTAAACGCGATACATGTATTCTATACCGAAGCTTCTGCTATACATTTAGAAACATTCTCCCCGGCTTTGCTACTGTCGACTTCGAAGCCCCTCAAAAGGCCAGTCAGATGCCAAGGCGCCACGAGCCTCTTCTCCAAACTTGCGGTTCTAGTAATTCTTCTTTCTAATGCATCTGATATCGTCGCAATGCTGATTTCACTTCTTGGAACTTATATTGGCGAAACCAACAATTTTATTTATAAACATACAAGAATTCGTAGACAAATTAGACGACGAAAATAATTATGTATGATCCGCTGAGCTAACATCTTGAAATCTGCTGAGGCAGTACTATCATGACTTTCCGCTTCTACAAATGCCCAAAGGTTGATCCAAATTATCAAAAAAGCAATGGATTTACATATAAACTATAACGAAATTATCGTTTATGAAACATATTTATAAAACAATACGAAATTCTTTTTTTATCTTAATTTTCCAGACGAAAACAAACCAGTTTGCTGTTGGATACTGTTATTCATAACTTTCTCATTACTGTTACTAAAATAACTGGAAAGTACACTTAAAAAACCAACACGAAATCAACACACGCGAATACAGTTAATCACACACACAAATACACATATACAGTTGCGGCCAAAATGTTCAGAACGACATTGTTTTCGTTAGAAAAGTAGATATACTTTTTTATTAAAGTTTTTTTATATTCTATAAATTTCACAAATTTAGTGATTTACTGCAAAACCCATGGCGGCCATAATGATAAGAACGGTTGAAAAAATAACAAAATAGTCAAAAATGACAGAGAATACTGGAATTATTTAATATTTAGTGTGAAGCCCTTTAGCTTCAATCACACTCTGACATCTTCGACTGCACGAGGAAATTAAATTTTCAATTTCTTGCTGGGTGATCTTATTCCATTCTTCCTGAAGGGCATTCCATAATTGCTCAGTTGTTTTAGGATTTCTGGCTTTCGAACCGTCTCCTAGAATATTCCACACATTTTCAATAGGATTGAGATCTGGGCTTTGAGCAGGCCAATCCATAACAATAACCTTTTCAGCCTTGAGGAAGTTCATGACCACCTTAGCCTTGTGACATGGAGCATTGTCCTGCATGAATATGGGTGGTCGCTCAGTTGAATTTCTCAGCAAAGGCAAGACATGATCTTTTACAAGTTGTTTATAAACTCCTGCATTTACCTTTTCATGTAATCGCAGCAAAGGGCCCACACCAACTCCAGATATCATCCCCCAAACCATGACACTTCCTCCACCGAATTTAACACTAGTCTTAAGGCATTTAGGCGACAATTTTTCACCTACTTTTCGATGAACCAAATAGTATAAACTTAGATTCATCACTGAAAAGCACCGTTTGCCATTTTTCTTGAGACCACAACGCGTGTTTGGTTGCAATGGCAAGACGACACTTTTTATTCTTGGAGCTGATCAGTGGCTTCACTGCAGGTGCTCTTGCTTGTAGGTCATGTTCAACTAAACGATGAGACACAGTGTTTTTCGAGATAAAGTTTTCTTCAATACAATGCTCATTTTCTGAGAAACAGCAGCAGCAGTTTTAAATCTGTCCTTTTTAACCGACTTTACCATAGCACGATCTTCTCTCTTGGTCGTTTTTCTTGGCCTACCTGTAAACTTTCTTGCTTCACACGAACTACAATCATCGTAGACCTTAAGAATACCGTGTACAACACTTTTTGACTTGTTAACAATCTTTGCAATAGACCCGATACTTAAATTATCCTTCCTTCGAAGCTTAATAATCTGCTGACAAATTGGTAACGGAGTATATTAACAAAGCACACTGCAAATATTCTTACTAATGTTTAGTTTACGAACTGTCACGTAAACAAATTCAAAACATTAGAGTTCGCCGGTTAAATATACTAAAACACGGAGTAAAAGCAACCGTTCTGATCATTTTGGCCGCCATGGGTTTTGCAGTAAATCACTAAATCATCCATAACTTTTGTATTATCCTCTCAAATTACACCAAAATCTCAGGCAATAACGAATAATATCGTATTTATTGTCTGTGAAAATTATACAATATAAAACAACTTCAATAAAAAATTATATCTACTTTTCTGACGAAAACAATGCCGTTCTGAACATTTTGGCCGTAACTGTATAAATATATATGCACACAGTG